>NW_026898832.1:0-61432 GCF_033153095.1 Gastrolobium bilobum | reverse complement strand
AGTTGAATAAACGTATTTCATTTGAATACATTCTTGAGGTAGTTGTAATCCTATAATTCAAAGCACTTTTGGTATCCACTTTGGATCCATAGGGGTTAATCATTGATTATCAATTCATTATGCTCTCATAAATATCAATAATATCACACACAAGTTGAGCATAATAAGTTAAATAATCAATTTAGCATTAAGCACAAAGTCAATAACATTTTCACAGTTTTTTTTCATAACCCGTAATCTTGTAATTAAAACTGGGAATTCATCAGTACTTCAATAATCTAAATTTTGATATGTTATAATACACATCTCAAGCTTTCTAACAAGATATAGATCATGTTAATCGGAGTTCTATAGCTCAAGATATGATCAGTTAAATTTACTGCATTAAAAATAGAGTATTTGACAAAACAGTCACAATCACGAATTTACTGGAACAAAGTACACATACTAAAATTCTAGAGATTTCCATTATTAAACTTGATTGAGCTATTTTTGTAATGCCATTGGTTTCATGCTCAAAGGATTTATATAGCTCAAGTTATGCTCATTTTAAGTAAACTAGTCAAGAACAGAGTTTATGACAGAACAACCATGTTCACGAGATTTCTGGGAGCATTATACTTTACTAAAAATTATGAAAATTTCCATAATTAAATTTTATCAAGATAGCTTTCAATGACCACTGGTTTCACTTAAAAACGATTTATGTAACTCAAGATATGCGTAAAACAATTCAGCTATGACAAAAATCAACATATAAGTGAACAACTAGAGATATAATCATGTGCTATTCATAATTTTCAGCATTCAAACCAAGCACATATGATTTTATCCATTACCTAAGGCCTAAAGGATATATACCTCATATTCATTGGATTCATATGTGAATAAGCATAAGAGTTAAAGATATTTGATACCTTGGCCTTTGTAATCAAGTGGAGACTTTTTCTTACCCATTGTTTTTCTCTTTGGATTTTGAACCTTCTAGGTTCCACCTTGTTCATGTGAGAAGCTTTGGTTGAAGTTTCATTACTTCTTTGATTGATAATTCTATCATTAGGCCTAGGAAGCATTTTCCTTGATGATTTCTTTTTCTCTTGACCTTTTTGTCCATCATTTTGAATAATTTTCTGCACATTGAAAAATCTAGGAGGAAGTTTTGGTACCTATTTCATCTTGGGTCCTTGAGTGTTAGGAATAACATTTATAAAAGTTTTGACAACCCAAACCAACTTATTTCTCATGCAAGAATTTCTTCTATGATAGCACAAATGAGAAATATGTCATACTTTACCACAATAATTACATACAATGTGTTTGCAAGATAACTTGTTCTTTTCAAGCTCAACTTTTAAATTTTTGGCTTTCTTGCTATTATCATTATTCAAGCTATTATTTCCACAATCAATTATAGGTTTTTCATGTACAAAAGTATCATTATTATTTTCACTTTCAAACATTGAATATGAGCATGTAAGATTATCAATTATGAAAGTTTGGATAATAATTCATCAACTTGATTATCAACATCAATGCAATTTTTAAGAATGGTTGAGGGTTCACAATTCAAGGATATGTCCTCTTCTTGAAAATTATATATATTTTTCAAAGATTCAATTTGATTTTCAATGAAGCAAACACTTTGTATAAAAGCAAAATTTCTATTTTTCACGTTCAACAAGCTATCATTCAAATCATCATACGCACATTGCAAATTATCATGTGAAGGAATATAATCAAGTTTGGTATTTGTTACCTCAAGTTGAATGTCATCATCCTCAAAAAGAGATTTTGAGATTCCTTGATTACTTTCAATTCTTTCTTGAATATTTCTATCAAGATTGTCTTCCTCCAATAGGTTTTGCTCTACTTGCTCTCTATATACATCTTCATTCACAAAGTTATCATTAACATGATATATAGCAACAAGAGTATCCCATATATCTTTAGCATTCTTACAATGTTTGGTCTTGGCATAAGCATCATCATATAAACTTTTTCTAAGCATTTGCATAGCCTCTAAATTGAAGACAAAACATCTTTTATTGATATCATTCATGCATTCTTCTATTTTCAATGAAAAACCATTATCTACAACATGCCACATATAAAGATGAATTGATTGAATAAAAACTTCCATTCTTTTTACCCAATATTCAAAATCCTCACCATCAAAGAATGGTGGTTTATCACATTTAAAGCCTTGCATTTTTTTGTTTGATTTAAAATTAAATTATATTGGAAGCCCCAACAAGGATCTTTAACTCTAGGTGGTTAAACCTCTAACTGAGCACTAAGCTCTGATACCACTTGTTAGGAATGTGGCTTCCATACTCAAGAGGGGGTGAATTGAGTATTACAAGATTTTTGCAAAAGCCCACTTCTAGTTTCTAAATAATCATTTCAAGCAAACTTTGATAAGTAGAAAGCTAATCAATATATTAAGACAATCCATAATATATAATATATCACAATTATAGAACTTATACTAGCATATACAACATATCAGAGAAGCAATTAAAGTGCTAAAAATAAAGAGTTTAGAGTTTAGAGAATTGCAAACACAATATATCCTGGTTTGGTCACCACCACTTGTGACCTACGTCCAGAATGAAGTCGCTCGATCAACTCTTTCACTAATGGTCAAGTTTCACGAGTGCTTGACAAACATTTACAATCTTCCAAGACTTCGGGTTCTTGGATACCTTAAAATCTCCAAGTTTACGGGTACTTGGTAACCTTACAATTCACTCCAAATTTACTTAGGTATTTGGCCACCTCTCAAACAATGGGTCTCACAACCCTTTCAACTCAAGAATACAAGGAGCGAAATATTTAGAAATAAATATACACTCTTAAAGTGTGGATATACAACTTGAAGCATTATGGGTATATGAATTTTCAAGATATGAGCTCAAATATATTTGATCTTTGAAAGATATGAAAGAATATGCAAATGATAGTGTAGAAGCTCTCAAAGCATGCTTAACATGTGTAGAAATGATGCCCAATGTTTTTGGGTTTAGGTGATACGCCTAATGTTTTTTTTCTTCGTGCAATGCATGGGTAATACACTAGTATATATATAGGAGCATGATCATTTGATACCGGTATTAAATTTTAAAATTTGACACTAAATCCTAACCGTTGATTTCCATCAGTCGTGCGTGCGAGTGTGTGCGTGTGCGTGGGTAAAAATGTTTATGCTTTTAAAGTATATAAAGTTGTGTTATTTTAAGTGATAAAAAGATCATAAATTAATAATTTTTATATAAAATTTAAATTAAAAAATTCATATATATATATATATATATGGAAAAATTCAAAAACTCATATTGTATTGCTTTGAATTATTTATTCCCCTATACTTTTTTTAATCACCTAATCCCCTGTAATTTTTCTATCCACACCCCTCTTTTGGCTTTTTCATCCTTTTGTCCCTCATTAATTATTTAATAACTATTTTTCCTCTTATTGCAAACTATCTACCAATCTGTCCCTCTTTAATCGATTAAATTGAATATTTAATCGATTAAAAGGTCAAATGAAGATTTAATCGATTAAATCTTCAACTTAATCGATTAAATCTTCCTCTTTATCAGAAGAACAACCTTATGCATGGGAGATTGAGTCGATTAAATAGGGAGATTTAATCGACTAAATCTTCAAGTCAACGATTTTTGTCTATTTTGACCATTTAATCAATTAAATTTTTGGCTTAATCGATTAAAGAGGGGCAGATTGGTAGATAGTTCTGAATAAGGGGCAAAATGGTTATTAAATAATTAATGAGGGACAAAAGGGTGAAAAAGTCGATAAAAGCCCCCCTCTTTTACATTGTTAGAAAATTAACTAAGTATATATATTTTACTCTTCACATAAGAAGAAAATAAATTGATAAAAAATTAAGTCAACGAAAACATAAAACACTTAATAAAAGACTCAAAGAAAAAAAATTAAATGTGTCGAAATAAAAAAAGGAAATAAATGTATGAAAAAAAAAATAGAATAAGAACAAAAATAGAAGAAAAATAAGATCAAATATATTAAAAATCACAGCAATGACAAACAAGACTAAAATTTAAAAAAAAAAAAAATAGTCCAAATGAAAAAATATATACCAAAGACAAATCACCAAAAGAAAAAATTCAGACAAAAAATAAAATAAAAAAGAAATCACTTGTGAGTTTCCCAATATATTTAGTTTCGTTTTTTCTTTAATTTTTTTTGTCCTTGGTCTATTTTATTCTTTTTTATTTAGATATGTTTGGTCTTTCTTTTTTATACTTGTTGGTCTATTTTATTCTATTTTTCTCCTCTATTTTTTTTAGCCTTATGCCACCTCATCTCCTAAAGATTTTCATAAAAAAAATTAAAAAAGAGATATAAAAAAGACCAAATATATCTAAATAAAAATAATAAATAGACCAAAGACAAGAAATAATAATAAAAGCAAATATATTAGAAATTCATAACTGTGATTTCTTTTTATTCTATTTCTTTTTTATCATAATTTTTCTTCTATTTTTTTATCTTCAATATATATTTTTTCATTTAGATTTTTTTTTAATTTTAGTCTTTTATGTCATTGTTGTGATTTTTAATATATTTGATTTTATTTTTTCTTCTATTTTTTATACATTTACTTCCTTTTTTATTTTGACACATGACACCTTTGATTTTTTTTGCTACTTTTTTTATTTTAGTCTTTTATTAAGTGTTATAAGTTTTCATAATATTTGGTTTTCTTTTTCTTTTTCTTTATAACTTTTTTTTGAGTAAACTCAGGGTGTCTCTGTCCCGTAGGATGGACTTGGGAGCGACATTGGACTTCACCATTGGCCCCAAAGTGCTTCTCCTAGGCGTCGAACACATGACCACATTGGAACAAGTGATTAAAAAAAATACAAGGGTATAAGTGAATAAAAAGAAAAAGAAAAATAAGATAAAATATTATGAAAAAAGAGGGGTGTGGATAAAAAAACCACAGATTTTAAGTGATTAAAAAAACCACAGAGATATAAGTGATTCAAAGCAATACCATATTGGGTTTTTAAACTTTTTCCATATATATATATATATATATATGTATATATACATACATACAGGAAATATAATTCTATTGTTGTAAAAGAAAATTATGCAGCAATATAATATCCCTAATTCAAGTATTTAGGAAATTGCATGTGATTAAATAATTAATCATGCATTATTGGGTTGAATTAGATAAAATATCTAATTAAATGAATTAAGGTCATTTTTTAGGTAAAAAGTGCCGTTAGTGAAAATTAAGGGATAAAAATGGGTGTAGGCAAAAGTATTCAAAATATAAAAGTAAAAGAAAAAATATCCCTATAAAAATATTCCAGACCTTTGAATAAAGTTGGAAAGAGAACGAAGCTAAATAGATAGATGAGCTTATACCCGGTTGAGATAACTTAGTATGTTATGTGCTAAAAAAATAGAACCTCAACCCATTTGCTTCTTCTTCCCCGACGGATTCAGCGCTTGAGAGAGAGGGAGAGACATTTGAAGCTCAAACCTTAGCTTCTCCATTTCTCCACCAAATCCATCCGTTCCAAAGCCAAAAATGTAGAGAATCCTTCCTTCATTGCAAATCCTAGCTTAGTTTTGAGTGTGGAGCATTGTGGAGTGAGATATCTTCCTCCCAAGAATTCAACCCACTTGGTGATTTAAGGAGTTTGATGGCATTTTCTTCCATGGGAGCTTAGGAGACCACCATTCATTGGTTGTGTGATCCTTTGGGGTAAGTTTTTACTTCTCAAACCTTATTTCCATGGTGATTGCATGAGGTTGAAGATGATGAATAGTGATTTTGTGAGTTTGATGAGCTTGAGTTAGATTGAAGCTAAATTCCTTTGTAAAAGTTGTTAGGAATGGTAAATAAATGGTAGAAGTGAAGTTAGTTTATGATTTGAGTTAGTTTCAATAATCTTGAAAAATTATGCTTGAAAGTGTGGATTTCTTATATTGTTGAGCCTTGATTGATTGTGTCCATATGATTGCTAGGATTGAAGCAAGTGGACCAATTGTGAGTGATCAAGCCATAGGGGAACCAATGGAGCTTGGTTTGTGTACTTGAATTATTTCAAGGATTGGTAAGTAGCCTAACCTTGTGGTCAAGCATTGTGATGCCTTGTATGACTAATGTGAATGGAAAGATTCCTTTAGTTACCATGGGACTATTGAGAAGTTGATAGAATATGCACCTTAATGGAGGTGTTGAGTAGGAAAGTTTGTTTTCATAACAATTCCAAATGAATTCCTTGTTGATTGAATTTCGGATTTTGTTTAGGTAACGTTGGTGATTGGAAGGAATTACCAAGTGACACACCAAGAAAGGTTTGTATGGATAAGTGAGCTAGAAGAAAGCTTGCAAAGAAGAGGAAACATCAAGAGGTAAACCTTTGGATCTTGGAGGTTAATCCCTCTTGTTGTTCCACCATTGCTTTTATGGAAGTAATGGTTAATAAATGGATGATTGAGTGGTAATGTTAATATTATGGTATGTTTGCATTCATATAGTATTGTTGTGTCATTGGAGAAAGGGCCAATGGGCAAGCACTAGGGGCTAGGTTGTATGCTTAGTGGAAAGGACTAAGATGCAACTGAAGCGTGTGTGATGATTTGATTGTTTAATTCTTTGGCATTTGAATGCACGAGTATGCTTTAATTAAATCATTGCTATTATTGCCTTTGGATATATGATGTAATTCATGCCGTGTGGATACTAACCCTTCATTCAGGAAGTGAACTCTGGGGTTGGAAGAGCTTTCCAAGAACCCTGAGTTTATTGAGTTTTATCTCACCCTGTTTGGGGAATGTTATTTCAGGTGCTAGCATGGATGATGCGGGACGAGGCAAGAGGCCTGAGTAGATGGCACATGATAGTTTGTCATTTTTGGACTGCATATCCATTAGGATTGTTAGATATATATATATATATATGTCATTCACATGACCATATGATGTATATTTGGAGGACTTAGTGCATGATCTTAGTAGTGGTAACTACCATGTTGTTCGTGAGCAATGACTTTGATCATGTCTCTTTGATAGCTAAGTTCTTTGGCATGTATGTTATTATGAAGGACATTGATGTAATACAATATTATGTTGTTGTAATTATAGATTGGTGCAAGGAGTATTTAAGGGATTAAAGAAAAATGATGGGATGTAAGAGCCACAATATGTGTTGGATATTGTTGGCAATTCATAGTCTATTAGGTGTTAAGAGGATGGTGAAAGAGGGAGGGATTTCCTCATGAGGTTATAGGAAAACAGGGGAGGGCATGTGTGGCCCAGTTGGAGAGCGTTTTAGCGCTGATAAGGGCGCTAAAACGCGATGCGTTCGTGAAATGGAGGAAAAATCTCTGTCCTTAGGCGTTTTAATGCCTAAGTGGGCGCTAAAACGCGTAAGTGGGCACTAAAACGCCCAAGTTGAGCGCTAAAACGTGCTGAAGACCTGGAGAAGGCCAGATTCTCTGCCTCTGGCCGTTTTAACGCCCAGTTGAGCGCTAAAACGTGCTACTTGAAATATGAACAGACATGATTTAGTAAAAATTGCATAACTTGAGCTACAGTGCTCCGAATTGAACACAGTTTGAACCCAGGCGAAGATAACGAAGAGATCTATAACATAGTAGGAGATGAGAACTATAAAAGAAGTACATAATTAGTAAAGTATGGTGAAATAAAATAAGAATATGATGTTAAGCTTAGTTTCATTTATTCCGCAATGTCATATGGTTATAAGCACAGAATTGGTTATTTTAAATTCGGCTTTGTTCAAAAATGGTCTCCCGAAAGCTAAAAAATAAATTAAAATGTTGTTTGTATCCTAAAAGATGATAAAATACCCAATTTTAAAAAATATATATTAAAAGTGACATGATCCTTTGACACCGGTGTTAAACTAAAAAATTTGACATCAAATCTCAATCGTTGATTTTTCTCAATCTAATATTTATAATTTATTAAGAATTAAGAATTATGACCCAATAAATTATAACTATAAGATTCACAAAATTAACAATTAAAATTTAATGTCAAACTAAAAAGTTTGACCCAGGTATCAAAGAATTTTGCCCCATATTAGAATGTGAGTGCGGATAAATAAATATTAATGAAATAGTAATAAGAGTGTACAATGAAATTTATCAAAAAATAATAATTATTGAGAAGTGAATCTTTTTCAATTGATAAAAAATAAATTAAAAATATAAAATAATGTTATTTTAAATTTTTAAAAGGAAAGAACGAAATATTAAAATTGCAAAAAGAACAACATAGCATATAATCCATTTTTTTTAAAGTTACTTTAGATAACTTTGTCTCTTATTCACTAGAAGGGTTTGTTTTCCTGTAGGCTGTAACTAATGAGTGAGTGATGATGTGTTTAACAAAAAATAAAATAAAATGAGTGATGATGTTACAACTTTTTATGAAAAGATATTGAATGAAAAAGAGTTCGTGGAGGTGGGTTTGCGGAACTGACTACCCGGTTGGAAATTATTTTCGCAGCCATAACAAATGGATGAAATGGCTATGGTTTCACCCTAAATGGGGGAAACAGCCTTTATGTAAATGCAGTATGACTTGCCAATCAATTGCCAAAGGATGTTTGCATTCTTGCTAGACTTCCACCAGCTGACTGGTCTAAGTTGTATGTAAAGTTGATCTCAAATTTATGCTCAAGTTCTCCCAATTAGGAGCTCTGTCGAGCATAGTTTTCCAGAACCACAATTAGGTCCTTAGGGAATCAAAAAATAGTCAGCAAATACGTAATTCAAGGGCTCACTTGCAATCATTAAGACCTAGAGAAAAGTATTTGCATTCTCCAACATGACAGCAACTTTCAAGTTCATCTTTGGACCCAAATTGCTGCTTCAAATTGAGGGATGGAAGGAACATTTAACAAGTGGCCATTTCTCCATCTGAAAGCAGCAAAACTAACTCGGATCCCCACTATACTCAAGGCAGGTGCCAGATGTCATAGATTTCATTTTTACCCTTTTCAGAATATTTGTAAAGGGTTAACAGAAGTTACAGAAACACAAAATACCATTTCAACATATGCAAGAGAAACTTTGATGTCTGACAACTTTTGAAGTGAGTCAGACAATGAGTTGAGATTTTTTAGACCTCACAATGCATCAAAATTTTTACCAATAATCCCGACAAGAACATGAGCCTTCACTAAAACAATGGAATCTGTTATTATCCCTAATGATTATCTCTCTCCCCGTAACTTTCGAAATGAGTTTCATAGCCTCATGGCAATCGCCACATACACGAAGATTTTTAACAACACGAATCACATCTTTGGCGCTAGTATTGATCAATGCAAATGCAACAGCCAACTTCTCACTATGACAGCCAAGGAAGTACTCCTTCTCCTCCTCCTCTATATCAAAGAGCACAAAATCAGTGGTTGGATTATAACCAGCTTCTCTCAAGTCCTTAAATAATCTTTCAAGTTTTTCATATATCTTGTGTGATAAAGGATGAGAAGTGTCTCCTACAAGGAATTCATGAACGACCCCATCAACTTCAACCCAACTACAACCAGGTAATTTTTGCATGCCTTTCTCATTCAAAGTTGACCTAATTTTTTCTGCTTCATCCCATCTACGATTTGCTGAATATATATTTGATAAGAGAACATGATGTCCTGAATTCCATGGTTCTAACTCAATGAGCTGCTTCAACACATGTTCAGCCAATTGGGTATCCCGATGTAACCTACATCCTCCCAATAATGCCCCCCAAACAATAGCATTGGCCTTCATTGGCATACTCTTGATCAAATTCTGCGCTTCAAACAACAAACCTGCACGGGCTAGGAGATCCACCATGCATCCATAATGCTCAATAGCAGGAGTTACAGAAAAAACATGACTCATGCTATTAAAATAACGGCGACCATCATTAACAAGACCAGCATGAGTACACCCACAAAGTAAACCAACGAAAGTGTTCCCATCTGGCTGCATTCCATGCTTTTCCATTTGGCCAAATACTCCAAATGTAGCTCTGACATGTCCATTCATAGCCAGTCCAGAAATAACCGCGTTAAAGACCACACGATCTTTCCCCTTCATCATTTTAAAGACCTCCAATGCTTGTGCCATGCTTCCACATTTTGCATACAAGTCAATCAAGGCAGTACCTAAGACAGGATTAGACAAAAATTGATTAGCATCCATCAAACCCTTGGCCCAATTCCCCAAGTCCAGTGCTCCCAACCTTGCACATGCAGAAAGAACTCCCACCATGGCATAGCAATCCGGTTTCAGATTTTCTTTCTGCATTTCAAAGAACAAGTTAAGTGCTTCTTTAGGAAGCCCATTGGACGCATAACCCTGAATCATGGCACTCCAACAAACAATATCCTTCTCAAGCATTCCATCAAAGACACAACGTGCTTCTTCCATGCTTCCACATTTGGCATACATATCAACCAAAGAGGTGGCCACGAAGACATTCTTGTGCAAACCACTCTCAGTTATATATCTATCTATCCATTGTCCATTAACCAAATCCCCTAACCGAGTACAAGCATATAAAACACGAACAAGACTAAAACTATCAGGCCTCAAACCCATCTCCAACAACCCTTTAAACAAATCAATAGCTTCCTTATAATGGCCAGATTCAATATACCCACAAATGATTGCAGTCCAAGAAACAACATTTTTATCAGGAATATCATCAAACACCTTGCGTGCATCCTTCAAGTACCCACATTTCGAGTACAAACAAACGAGACTAGTCTTGACAAACACGTCAAAATCAAACCCCGTTTTGACAACGAGGGAATGAAGGTTAAGACCCAACTGGAAACACGAGAGCCTAGCACATGCCTTGAGGACAAAAGGGAAAGTGAAGTTATCAGGGATGAACCCCGCTATGCGCATTGAACCATAGAGTTGAATAGCATCATGGAAACAATCGTTGGACACCATCCCTCGAATCATGGTGTTCCAAAGATATATGTTTGGATCCTTGGTTTGGTTGAAAACAAGTTTGGTGTATTGTGTGTGACCAAAGTCTAAGCAAGAGCGCAAGATCATGTTAACAAGGTAGTTGTCTTGGTGGAGACAAAGACGGAAGAGGCGACAGTGGACATGCTTCACATGCTTGAAGGAGTTGAACCCTTCAACAAGGCACTTCTTAAGCTCCAAGGCCATGGAAAATGAAGATGTTGTAGTAATGTTTTATCATCTTCAAGTCATGGTATATCAACATATTTACCTCCTTTGTGAGCCATGTACAGATGCACTCATAACATCCATGTACAGTTGTACTCATAACATCTCACAAGAGGATCGGCAAAAACGAGCCAAACTTGTCTAGTAACTAGTCAAAAAATAGCCGGGAAATGAGCTGTAAACCCGAGCCAACTTGGCTCGTTTCAACTCGTGAGCCAGCTCATGGGTTGAGTTTTTTTTTATAAAAAAATACAAAATACAATATAAAAAAATGGACAAAACCCACACACATGTTGTCATCACTTTTCTTCCTTCTTTAAACTTAAGTCCCTAATCTTCTCACATCCCTGCCATTTTTATATTGTTAGGCTGTGCTGGCTCTGTTTGGTTCAAATATCATACCCACTTGGTAGCAAGTGTTCTGATTGTTTCTGGATGTTGATGCAAATTTATTGTGAAGAAAATTCGAAACTAAAATATTTTGTTTTTATTTCTTATTTTGTAACCCTTTGTTTAAGCTAATGGAAGCCACATAACTGGTGCATTAATACTATATGGTCATTTAAATAGGCTGAAAAAAAGCCAACCCGCGAGCCAATTTTCGAGCCAACTCGTGAGCTATTTTTTCAACCCAACCCACGAGCCATAATTTTGAGCCAACCTAGAGCCAACCGAACCCGACTCGTGTCGGGTTGGGTTGGATTTTCTGGCTCGTTTTTTTTCGAGCTAACCCTAACCCGGTTCATTTTTTCCGGGTTGAATGCGGGTTGGGTCGGGTCGGGTTGACCCATTTTGCCAACCCTGCTCGTAAGTGCCAATTGAACCAGACGCTTTGTGTTGGGAGCTATAATGCACGGACACGGGACACGACACGCCGACACGTTAATTCTAAAAAATGGCATATTTCGACATGTTGGGACACGTTTTGATATTAAATAATATTTTTAATATATATAATATAATTTATATTTAATACATATAACAGTTCATAATAAGTCATATAACCAATCAAATATTCAAATTTAATAACATAAATAAAAAACAATTTGTACCTTGTTAATTTTACATGTCAAATTTCATAACAGAAAAAATTGATTTATAAATGATTTTTTTTTATTTTTAGTTAATAAAATAAAATTAAGACTAAAAAAAAAGTGTCAGAACGTTGACCATGTGTCAAAAAAAGTTGACTGCGTGTCGAAAAATGTGTCGGGGCGTGTCGGAGAGTTGACCATGTGTCCCGAAATGTTGACCGCGTGTCGGACGCGTGTCGGAATGTGTCCGTGTCGAACACGTGTCCGACATGCATTTTTTTTTGAAAAATAGCGTGTCCGGGTATTTGAGGTTGGGAGGACTCACCAACCCCAATGGTAGCTTAGTTGGTAAATGAGCTTTCAAGGGTTTGCTTGGGTTAAGAGTTCAAATCTCTTATCAAGCAAATTCTTGAAAAATCTTTAGGGGCAGTGTGCCTCTCTCCTCGAAGGGGGATTAGTCTCATCCTTTCTTTGGTAGCGAAGCTCAATGCACCTGCTGTTCCAACCAGGGTAGCCATCGCTATATTTTGAGGATAAGGTGTCCGTGGGAGGTTAAATGGAGATACCTCCAATTATACCGAAAAAAAAGAGGACTCTTAAGACGAGAATTTGATAATTATATTGATTATTGAGTAAAATCACTTTTGGTCCCTAATAAAAAACACGGTCCCCACTTTTGTCCTTTACAAAAACAAAAAGTCAACTTTTGATCCTTTAGTCGACAATTTCAGTTCTTTGAACTTATGGCCCCTTAGAAATTCAATGAAGACCCATTTTGGCCTTTGAAAAATGACTAATATGGGTTTTTTTTTGCAAGAGACAAAAATGGGGACCGTATTTTTTGTTAGGGACCCACAAGAGACTTTACTCTTGATTATTACCTCTTAAAAACAAATTTTACCTGTAAGAATACTTGGTGTATCTGATGCGGGCTCATAGAAAATAAATTTGATTTTAATTGATACCATTGCGACTTCAGCAAGTACATCGGTCATCTATGTTGCACCGACATCGACATGGGACACGGAATACGACACGACACTCCGACACGTTAATTCTAAAAATGTTAAATTTCGACACGTTAGGACACATTTTAATATTGTATAATATTTTTAATTTATGTAGTGTATATTATATTTAATATTTAATAATTTAACAAAAAAATAAAGCTAAACTTATAATACCCATCAATTTTGTAATGAAATATAAGATATCCCAAATGTTTATATTAAACTCAATAAAATAGTAATCGTAATCCAACAAATTTAATAGTTGGAACTCAAAATGCAACGCAACGTAACATTTAAACCATTTTTTGAGTCTTTTCAATGAGTATTGGAGTGTCGGTGAATGTCGAATATGGCACGTTAGAGACTTTGAAGTGTCGGTGGTTCATAATCGATCGTAATAAAGTGATTAAAAAATGAGATTGTCAATCGGTAACTTATCTACGCTTTTTTTTAGCTAAATTCTAAAACAGGCAATTCTTTTATGTCGTGTGATTTCTTGACAAAAAATCAAAAAATATTTTGTTTGGTGATCTTGAAGTTAATGAAATACCAAAGAGTAGAAGGTTAAAAGAGGAAAAGAAGTGAAGGCAATTGAAAGAAAAGGCCCAGCCCACTATAGTTATTGGAAATAGCTGTTGATTCGCTTCCCTGCCTCTTTATTTCGTCGTCTCTTATAACCATAACCAAAACCTCTCTCCGATTTCTCAAACTAAAACCCCCATTTCTCTATGCTTTTTCTTCTTCCTCTGTAATCGCCAAGTTCCTCTGGTAATCTCGCACTATTTTTCACAGAGAACTTGAAAAAGCAAAAATTTGTATATATATACAATAGTAACATTAGTAGTGACTGACACTGTTTGATTATTTGGTTTGAATTCAGAAATGGCTGGAAAGTCAAGCAAAGGAAGGAGCAGAAGAGGTTCGCATAATAATAATACCAAGAACAATAACAATGGTTCAGAACACATTCCAGCAAAAGCAAAGGACAATAAAGAAGAGGTAAAAGTGGTTGAAGCAGCTGATGAAACGCCAAATGCAGAGACAGAACAAAAACAAGGTCAACCTCTGATATTTGATATGCATTGCATTGTTTTTTCAATTTAATCAATTTAATAATAATAAAATAAAATTTGTGTTGAGTAATGCCTTGATGGTGCAGGTGATCTTCTCCTTTACTCTGTCTCTGTTAAAACGCAAACTGGGGACAAGCTCGACCTAAAGGTGAATTTATGTGTGAAAAGTCATATGTTGTTATAATTTAGGGGATTATTTCTCTCATGTAATATGAGTGAAGTTCTCTTTAAGTTCTCTCGTGCTAAGAGACAAATAAAGTGAGCCCCACCAATTTAAAAAAAAAAAAGAAAAAAAGAAAAAATAGAGGCACATTTTTCGAAGTGAGAGCAATTTCATGAAACATAAGAGTATGATTTCTCTATAATTTATTATCAAAGCAGTGTTCTAAGTTAAGTTGTTTGATAAATTTGGTTAATAGTTGAGCCCTGGAGACACTGTAATGGAAGTAAGACAGCTCCTTCTTGATACTCCGGACACGTGTTATATCACGTGCTATCATTTGTTCTTACACACAAAGGATGGATCCTCTCATCACCTGGAAGATTACAGCACAATTTCAGATGTAGCTGACATTACCACTGGTGGTTGTTCCTTGGAAATGGTTCCTGGTATGATGAATTGTGTATCTTTATGTTTCTTGAAGCATGTTTTGGGAAGTCAAAGTTAATTAATTGTCTTTGCAGCATTGTATGATGATAGAACCATGAGGGCTCATGTTCATCATACGAGAGAGTTGCTTTCCCTTTCGGACCTTCATGCTTCCTTGTCCACCTCACTTGCCCCGCCGAATGAGGTAGCACAGAATAAAGCTGCAAATTCTGGAGGTATGGGATAGTTCTATTCTCTTTATTGGTTTTTGGCTATATTTTATTACTGTTTTGTACCTTGTTTTTTGAGTTTTATGAGTCCTTGTTAAGCTATGCTTAGCTGGTTGCTGTTTAGTACGTTATCACTCTATGAAATATGTAAATGTGTAATTAGTAGTCTTCTTCTGCATTTCCTTGAATATCAGATACATTGAAAACTGAGGTTCCGGAGCTTGATGGACTTGGTTATATGGATGATGTCTCTGATTCATTGGGTAATTTGCTAGCGTCCCCGCTGAAAGAGGTTAAGTGCATGGAGAGCATAGTGTTTTCGTCTTTTAATCCTCCTCCAAGCTATAGAAGGTAACTCGAGAAATGTGTTCGAAGTTAATATATATCATATCCTTGTTTAATGGCATCTGACAAGGTGTTCTGTGGTTTGCAGGCTTGTTGGAGATTTGCTTTATTTAGATGTGATAACTCTGGAGGGTAATAAACTTTGTATAACGGGAAGTACAAGGATGTTTTATGTCAACTCCAGCACGGAAAATACTTTTGACTCGAGGCCAAGCAAAGCTACTTTTGAAGCAACAACTCTTGTTTCTCTCTTACAAATGATTAGCCCCAAGTTCAAAAAAGGTAATGAAGTGCATTTAAGTACTCATTGTTTTAAGATTTAAGTTTGTCAATTTGGGCTTTGAGAATCAAAACTTATATCCTTGTTCAATTATAAAGCTTTCCGGGAAATTTTGGAGCAGAGAGCTGCTGCCCATCCTTTTGAAAATGTGCAGTCTGTGTTGTCACCTAATTCATGGCTTGGATTATACCCAGCTCCTGGTGAGCTCTGCCTCCGGCAATTTGTTTCATCAGTATTATATTTTCAATTCTTTATGTTATAGTAACTTGTGCTCCTAGAGTTGGGTAAGTGGGTTGGTTTTCCTTTAGTGGTCGGTGATATATTTTTTCTTTTTGTCTTCTGTGATGGAAAATTGAAAATCTTGTTTTTGGCATATCTTGAACTTGGTGCAGTTGGCTAGTAAGCTCACATGCATTCTTGTGATTATTATTTTTATTTTTTTGGTAAACATTATTTACTTTGTTTTATCACTTGCATGTGAGGCTATTAACAGATACTTTCTTGATGAAAAAACTTTAATAACTTGCTACCAAGGATAAATGCTTCTGATACTTTTTTGAAGATGATTTCTATTGGTTATTTTATTATATGATGTTATTTAATTTATATTTTGTGTGATAAAATCTAATTATTTTTATTAAGAGGTGAGCTGAAAATTTCCAACTCCATTAACATTAAAATGCTTATTCAACTGACACAGCATCCATTTTATTCTTTGTTAATATCTTACAATTTACAAATACCCGTTGAACATGACAACGTTTCAGTTGTTAAAGCAGAAGTCAACTTTTTGAAGCTTTTATTCTAACCTAGTGATTTTTTCGTCCGTCTATGGTCCCCACACTGTAAATCATAGTGTGGATTTGAAACTTTATTCAGTGTTGATGAAAGGCGATTGAGAATCTTTTTTTCAAAAAAAAAAAAGAGGAAAAAAAAATGATGATTGAGAAACGTGGGGTAGTTTGAGGTAGTTGATATTAATTATTCTGATTGTTTCACTTTATATGACTTGAGATTCAACTTTCAATGGCACAAAATCATTCATTCAATATGCATACTTATTAGCAGAACGATTTTATAGTTTATTTTATTAACTTTTCATCTTACATGGCTATGCATGTAGCACTGAGTAAATTGTAATTGAGAATTGCTGTGTTGCTCTATTTTGTAAATTCATTTCTTTCATTGGCAGACCACAGAAGAGACTCTGCTAGGTCTGAGAATTCCTTGACTCTTCTATATGGAAGTGAGCCAATTGGAATGCAAAGAGATTGGAATGAAGAGCTGCAATCTTGTCGAGAATTTCCTCATACAAGTCCACAGGAGAGGTACCTTTACATGATTCATAACTTGATGACTTCAAAAGTATGAATGTCCTTTAGTTTTTTCTATTGGCGATGACTTGACTCATTTATTATCTACATTTCATGGGTGAGCTGTCCATTATTGCAGGATTGTGCAGCATAGGGCACTTTATAAAGTGACATCAGACTTTGTTGATGCAGCTATTAATGGTGCTATTGGAGTGATTAGCGGCTGCATTTCTCCAATAAACCCAACCGACCCTGAATGTTTTCACATGTTAGTTTGACCTAATGTTTAAAATTAAGAAATTTATCCAAAATATTATTGACTTTCTTGAAATTCTAAATAGTTTTTCCTGCATTCTGATATTGTTTTTTATTCTGATATTGTTTTTTATTCTGATATTGTTTTCTTGAAATTAAGTATGCTCTAGTGCAAGCTACATATTACGCTTTTCTTGGTTTTTTGGGGTTGGGGGTCGAAGATACTCCCCCTTGGCCTATAAAACTTCCTTGTGAAGGACTTGTCTGTTACACGACTGTCTCAAGTATGGTACACAATTATGGAAAAAGTATGTTATATAATATAATATAATACTGTTCTTTCTCATGTTTATAATACTTGTTGAAATCGTCATTGTTGTAGCTGATTTGTCGTGCACTGTTTTCATCTGTGAGATTTCCCTTTTCTCTGCACAAAAGCTTGACTTTATTCAATGTAAGGTGTTGGCTTATCAGTGTTTTTTGTGTTCTTGTAATAGATACGTGCACAACAATATATTCTTTAGTTTTGCTGTTGATGCTGACCTTAAGCAGCTGTCAAAGAAAACTACAGATGCTAATTCAAAAACATGGAGCACAGGCACTCTGCACTGTTCTTCTGAAAAATCTTCAGACTTACATGTTCCCAATGGGGGGGAAAATAATGGTTCAAGTTTGGAAGATCTTATTAATGGCATGGAAGTCACTCAAGATATTCCTCCTGAAGCACATCTTGCTGAGAGTGAGCAGACCACATATGCTTCTGCAAATAATGAATTGAAGGGCACAAAGGCTTACCAGGAAGTTGATGTCCCAGGACTTTATAATCTTGCTATGGCTATAATTGACTACAGGGGTCACAGAGTGGTAGCTCAGGTGTGCTCTGAAGTAGAAGTTTACCTATTGATAGCTTCCTCCTTTTCAAAAAAATGCAATTAATTATAGGGTTCAAGATTTTACTTGTGGTGCATTCAATTTTTTTGTCTAAGCATAGATATGGCTGTTTGGTGTTTTTGTCATACTCTCATACATATTTGTATGAATTGAACTATTCTTGCTTTTGTTTTTGTAACTTTTGTGCTAAACACTTTGAATCAAAACAGCTACGAGTGGTAAGAAACAGAATCTGAATGACACTAAAATGGGTGGAAATGGCTGTACAATGTGCCAAAACATGTGCATCTTTTATTCTATTTGGTTTTATGAACATATATTGTGTAGTACTGCTAATACTTTTTTAAAAATAAAATAAAATGATGTACATATAAATATATATTTTAAATATTTCATTTAAAGTACAGAAGACATCCTAATGTTGTACGTGTATTGCTATCTATTCAGAATAGATTTGTATGACATCTCAATGGTTGCTATTAATAATCCTGCATTGATTAAGAAATCTAGATAAGTCCTTTTTGTTGAATTCTTTTGCTTGAGATGATAGCTGGCTAGATTTTAAACTGTGTTTATTTATAATGGAAGTAAGACAAATTTTTTGTTAATGTAAAACCCATTAATCCGTGTTGACAATTACATTTCTGTTGAGATTTCAAATTATTTATTTCGCTGCAGAGTGTCTTACCAGGCATTCTTCAAGGGGACAAGATGGACTCCGTCCTGTATGGCTCTGTTGATAAGGGAAAGAAAATTTGCTGGAATGAAGATTTTCATTCTAAGGTAAGAAGGATGCTGAACTTTTAATTTATTTTAGTGAGTGTATCAGATTTGAATTTTTAGCATTTATTGCAACTGCATTGCGAATGAAACCATGCTTACATTGGTGAAAATATAAGCAAATTTTCTGTTAAAGGAAATAACATTTTTATCTGTGAATTGTAAATAAGAATTCTTTTTAGGGGTTGCTATTTTCTGCATTCTCTATCAAATGGATTTCTTTTGTATTTTTTTAAGCTCTTCTTATTTCAGGTATCCGAGGCTGCCAAACGCCTTCATTTGAAGGAGCACTCAGTCATGGATGGATCTGGAAACGTTTTCAAATTAGCTGCACCAGTGGAAAGCAAGGGCATTGTTGGCAGTGACGACAGGTAGTTTCTTTCTTGGGGTGGTTTGTTTGGTGACCTTTTCTCAGCAGATTTTCAAAAGCTTCATATGATAGGAAGCTAGGCTTGATTTTCTTCTATACTTAAAATTGTAATTTTGATATTAATGACATATGTAATGCCATTCTGGATTTCTTTGTATGTTATTTATGGTTGAACTGAATAGTGTTATTGAACACTGGTAATAGGAAGTTTATCAACAACAGTTATTAGTAACATCGTTCAAGTTTAGTTTAATACACTTGAGATTGTGATTTGGGCGTTGATAATACTTGTAACTCCATTCTGGCCTTCTTTTGTATGTTATTTATGGTTGAAGAATGTGATTGAACACTGATAAACAAGAAGTTTGTCAACCATAATTACTAGTTACCTAGTCCAAGTTTAGTTTAATACACTTAAGACTGTGATGGGCTTTGCTGATATATGTTACTCCATTCTGGCTTTCTTTTGTATATTATTTGTGGTTGAATAATGTTCCTGAAGGTAAATAGGAAGCTTGTCAACCATATGTTATTAGCTATGATGTTCAACTTCGGTTCAATACAAACTTGAATTTGTGTCAATTATTGTCTACTGTGCCATGAACTGATGTGCTTTTCTTTTGAAATCAAATCAGGCATTATCTGCTAGAGTTGTTGAGGGTAACTCCCCGGGATGCAAACTATACTGAACCTGATTCTCAATTTTGTATCTTAAGAGCAGAATTAATTGATGCCTTCTGCCAGGTAAGTAAAGTACTCCAATATAAACAATATTCGGGGATTTCCTTTGCATATTCAGTTTCACATAGCTTGCACTTTGTGGACATAGGCTGAAGCAGTTAAATCAAAATCCAAGGAGACTAATTCTGAGGGGACAAATAAATTGGCAACTGATTCTCAAAATGTTGCTGATGCTGACAAGCCGGTAAGCATTGTTGCATATATAAGTGTCGTGCTTAACTTGTGTTTTTCTGAAACAAAATCTTTCTTTATGCATTCCTGCCTCCGTGGATAATGTGCACTTCACATTGTAAGTACAGTACTCCAATATAAACAATATTTGGGGATTTCCTTTGTATATTCAGTTTCACATAGCTTGCCCTTTGTGGGAATAGGCCGAAGCAGTTAAATCAAAATCCAAGGAGACTAATTCTGAGGGGAAAAATAACTTGGCAACTGATTCTCAAAATGTTGATGATGCTGACAAGCCTGTAAGCATTGTTGCAGATTTAAATCGTACTTAATTAAGTTGTGTTCTTCTGAAACAAATTCTTTCTTCATGCATTTCTGCTTCCAAGGATAATGTGGACTTGGATTTAAGGGTGTCCATGTGTTATGACTTGGATTTATATCATCACCACCTCTGTTTTGTAAATAAACTACTTGTTTCAACTTCATCTAGTACCAGTCTCACTTTTTTTTGTCCTGCTGAACTACCAAACATTGGTTATATAGCACATATTCTGTATTCTAAGTATCATGTCAAATGACTAGTCTGGTTATCAGTTTAGGACTAGCAGGAAATACGGATATTTTTTGGAGATTTAGTTCCAATATAACAGATAAACTCTGATTATGTGCTTTTGATTGCTTTCTGCAGGATTTGACAAAGGAAAAGAAAACGGAGGATGCCAAAGAACTTTCTTCTGCATCTGCAGAAGGCTCTGATCATTATGATGAAATAGTGTTTAACCCAAATGTTTTCACTGAATTCAAACTAGCTGGGAGCCCAGAGGTTTCTTCTGAATCTTGTGTTGCATTTATCTATGCCTAACAATTGGTCTTTCCCCTTTCTATGTGTGTATGTGTGACTTTGTTTGTGTGTTTATTTATGTATCTGACTGTTCATCCTTTCCTACATCCCTGGGTGCATATGTGTGTGCTTTCTGTATGAAAATTCATGTTTCACTCTGAGCGCTCATGATATTCTTATATTGTTATGTTTGATCATATTCACCAGGAAATAGCTGCGGATGAAAACAATGTGAGAAAAGTTAGTCTATATCTTACTGATGTTGTGATTCCAAAGTTTATACAAGATCTATGCACACTTGAGGTTTCACCTATGGACGGTCAAACATTAATAGAAGCACTCCATGCTCATGGAATTAATGTTCGCTATATTGGCAAAGTACGCTCTATATTTTGGTTAATATTTCTGAAACAATTGCTTTGGGAGTTGGTCAACAGAATCAAGTTCCAATTATTTGGTGGTTTTCTTGTCATTTGATAATTCTTATATTCTTCTGGCATCTCCTTATTTCTGTCATTCTGTGAAAGGTGGCTGGTGGGACTAAACATCTATCTCATCTGTGGGATCTTTGTACTAATGAGATTGTTGTCAGATCTTCCAAGCACATTATCAAGGTGGTTAAATCTTTCTCACCTGCTTAGCCACTTCAACATTTTCTTTTTTTGTCTCTTATTTGGTTTTTAAATCTGAAAGTGTTTTTGATTTTGAAATTTTTGCTGGAAGAATCAGTGTAAAGGGGAGTTCTCCATTTTAACTTGTTAGTTGTCTCAATGGTGGCCAGTTCAAACTCTTGTCATTTTTATAGGGAGATTATGCATATCCCTTGTTAATTTTTAATTATATCTTCAACACTTTGACAGTGATTATTTTTAGGCAGTCAAATATTATGTTACATGATGTAAGTTGTGTTATGTTATCCCTTCTAACTATGTATTACGGGTATTACATAGTTATAATATTAATTTTTTTTTTCTCTCTCCTAGTCAGCCAACAACTTTTGATAAGTGACTGAGGAGAGAGATTTTTTTTTTTTAATGTTATAACTATGTATTACCCGTAGTACATAGTTATAAGGAGGGTAACATGACACAACTTACATCATGTAACATAATACTTACATTTCCCTTATTTTTATCTAGTAGATTATTAACTGTGTCATGCTCAACATCTTGTGTTCCTCCTTTTTGATATAAACGAATATGTGGATGCCTTCTTACTTCGTTGATATACAATATTGCATGTGCATGAGGAATTTGATATACTTTCTTCTATGTTGACTTGTTGGCTCATACAGAGGATAAGCCATTGTTTGAAAATCACTTGTTAAATTAATTCACGTGCACCAATAACATGCATATTAAGCTTCTGATATTCTGTGGTTTTGTTTGGCAATGACAAACGATTTTCAGGATGTATTGAGAGACACTGCGGACCATGATCTTGCTCCGGCAATATCTCATTTGTTGAACTGCTTATTTGGAAGTTGTCAAGCTCCTGGTGCAAAAGTAATTGCTAATGGCACCCAGTCTGGAACTCCTAAAAAGGTTTGTCCAGTATGGTTGGATCATTTCAAGATATCTGCAACTATTTCCAGCTAATCTGCTAGTTCTTTTAGTCTATGATCCCTTGAATTGATCTATGAACTTTTCCTTCTTAGGCAGTACAAATTATTTTTCATCTAATCTTTTTGTTTTGCTGTCAAATTTTGTAAGCTATATAAAGTTCCAGCTAAATAGTTTGTAATGCAGTGTGCCTATGAGGTCCTTAGGAATGATTCATCCTTGCTTTTCATTTACAGGAACATGCAGGGCACCAGTCTCCAGGTAAGCATTCCAAAAGGCAAGCACGATGGAAAGACAGGGCTTCTTTAAGAAAGAGTCAACCTTTGTATATTAATATTAACTCTGAAGCTCTTTGGTCTGACATTCAAGAATTTGCAATGATCAAATACAAGGTATCAGTTGTTGCCTAAGATGAATGTATAATTTTCACCGGGACAATGTAATACTATGAAGTTGGGTGTTTTCAATCTGGTTAAAGCACGTATGCACGCATTTACATTTTGTTTTTCTGACTGTTTTTCGTTGAATCAGATGTGTGGCTATGGCAGTAATCATTGTAGAGTTTGCTTAGTACATCCATAATATATGTTATTACATTCATTCTGTGGGATCTAAACGTCTGTCTTTTGGTACTGTGAAATTGGTCCTCTGCACATTTTATGTTTCTTTCTTTATTTCTTTGTTGATTTATTGTTGCAGTTTGAGTTGCCTGAGGATGCAAGGTCACGTGTGAAGAAAATTTCTGTTATGCGTAATTTGTGTCAGAAGGTAAGTATTATTCATTCAGTTCATATTTGAATTTGTTCGTGTTGTAGTTATGCAAATGATTTTAACTTAATTTTTCTATGTCTGATTTGTTTCAATTCTTTCGATAGCCCCCCCTCCCCAAAACACATTTTGCTCTAGATTTATGCTTACTCGTTAACCTTTGCATCATGTGGAGAGTTTCTCATCTTAACCTTGTGTATCTTGATGCATGTTAGAAAGGTTAGGACTGTAAAACCTATTCCTTCTATCGTATGTAAATGATATTCATTTTTCTAACTTTATTATGCTTTTGATATTTTGATCCTCTCTCTCTCTCTACTTTCCTCATGTTTTTGTGCAATGTATGTTTGCGCTTAATGTCTGCAAATATCATAATACCTTAAAATAGTTGTTCAGAGGATCTTAACATTATTCACTACTACATCTGATGTGAAGAGTTATCGAATATTACTTTTAACCTCTTTTGCCATTCCTCTATTAAATATTATATCTGGAAAGCTTCAGTGAGTGGGTTTAACTTTCAGCATGCCTAAACAATACTTGGATTTCAGGTTGGTATAACCATTGCAGCTCGTAAATATGATCTTAATTCTACAACACCCTTCCAAACATCAGATGTCTTGGATCTCCGTCCAGTTGTCAAGCATTCAGTTCCTGTTTGTTCAGAAGCCAGGGAACTTGTGGAAATAGGGAAACTTCAATTGGCTGAGGTATTTACCATGTTTTATTGTATTAAAGTATAGAATGAGACATTTATGTACTGCTTGTGAACTACTTAATTATTTGTATCTGTAACAACCTTTGGATGTTGAAGTCATGGTGATCATGTTTTTGCATTTCACTTTGATTTTTCTTTTGTTTGAGTGGAGTTTTGTAAAGATTCACACACACATACATACATTGGTGCGACTGAGTTATCTTCTTGAGGTTGAACCTATGTGAATTAAAGTAGTTATGCTTCTTAACATGACATTTTCTTACCTGCAATGTTGAAATGTGTTAGAAATATTATCTTTATATATTACGTTATTATTTGTGAATATTTGTTTCCTTATTTCATTAGAATTTTGGTTAGGTCTGGGCTTCTCCTTTAAGCCCATTAGTGTCTCTATATATTGTACACCTTTGTATCAGTTCAATACACAATATAGTATTCTAATTTCCATATTCTCAAGTTGGTACCAGAGCTTGTGTTCTGGGAAACCTCGCTTCCACAGAAACTAACCTGATCTACTACTTACAAGACTTGGTCTACCTCCGTTAAGATTTGGTTTACTGGTCAAGAACACGGGAAACATTTGATGACCAAGTTTGCTTATATCCCTAAGGATCAGAAATCTGTTTCGAAAAAGATTGATGCCCAACTCGAGTATCCTTTTGCAATCCATTGATCCGACAGTTATAGATATTTTCATCCCCTTTGAGACTTGCTATGACGTATGGGAGGAAGCCAAAATCCTCTACACCAAAGACATTCAACAACTTTATTCCATTGTTTCTCAGATAATGGAATTGCACAAATCACCAGATGTTCGAATGGAGACTTTTGAAGGAGAAATTCTTAGTTATGTTACCTCATGCTGCGGATGCTTCTGAGTACAAGAAGCAGGTGGAGTGCTTCTTTATGGTTGTAACCCTTTCCGGTTTTCCAGAGGAGTTAGAAAGTGTTCGTGAGAATATTCTAACCAGCGCTGGGACTCCTAGCCTGTCACATACTTTTCAGCGCCTCCGGAACTTTAAAGATAAAGCAGCACCTGCACATGTACTTACTCTTTCTCATGTGCCAGCCACCGATTCAACTCCCCTTATCTCTCCTGCCAATGATTCCAATTAGAACAGTGGATGCGGTCGCGGACATGGCCATGGACAGGATGGCCGCGCACAGAGGCCTCATTGCAACTATTGCTAGAACCTTGGACACGTTGAAGAGCGTTGCTGCAGGAAGCACCCTCACTTGAAGCTACCAACTGCCAACTTTGCTTAGACCGATGCTGCGCCACCCTCTATTGGATTAGTAATTATTTTGAGTGCAGATTATGAGACTCTTCTTAAGAAGGTTTCTTCCCAGACTCTTGCCCAAGATATTGGTATTCATGTTGCTTGTCTTTCTCAATCATCTCTTGGACCCTGGATAATAGACCCAGGTGCTACTGATCACCTTTGTGGTTAGAGGTGGCAAAACGGGCTCGGCCTGCCCCGGCCGCCAAACGGGGCGGGGTGGGCTGAATTTTTCAATCTCGCCGCCCGACAAGCCTGCCATCCGGCCCGGGCTGAATTTTAATTTTTTTTTAAGTGTAAAATGTCACGGGCTTGATGGGCTGAGTTTTCTAGCCCACCTTCAAAGGCGGGACGGGCCAGCTCATTTTTTGTTGGCTTATGGCGGGCTGGGGCAGAGCGGGGCGGGCAGCCCGCTTTGCCACCTCTATTTGTGGTAATAAGGATCTCATTACCTTACTTATTCTAATAATCTATCTTCTGTTACTCTTGTTGACGGCACCAAGGCCTCTCCTCGTGGCATTGGACAAGTCAGCTCAACTCCCTATTTAACTTTGACCTTTGTTTTTTATATTCCTGGCATTCCCTTCAATTTAATATCTGTTAGCCAGTTCATCCATTCTCTTTCATGCACTATTATCTTCTTTGACCAATCTGTCTCTATGAAGGATCCGGGTACAGGGAAGACGATTGGAGTGGGTCGTGAGTCACGAGGTCTTTAGTATCTAACTGCGCCAAATTCTCCAGTGGCGTGCTCTCTGACGAAGTCTCCTGAAGTAGTCCACACCATCTAGGTCATCCAAGTCTCTCCAAGCTTCAGCAAATGGTTCCTTTTTTGTCTAGTTTTCAATCTTCAAACTGTTAGTCTTGTCAGCAAGGAAAGCATGCCCGCTCCTCCTTTGCTAATAGAGTCAATAAAAAAGCTGATGCTCCGTTTTCTATTATTTATTCTGATATTTGGGATCCAAGTCGAATTATGTCTGTTTTGGGTGTTCAGTATTTTGTGACTTTTATTGATGATTTTTCTCATTGCACTTGGGTTTATTTAATAAAAAATCGTTTTGAATTATTTTCTATCTATAAAATTTTTTGTGCTGAGATTAATACTCAATTTAGTGCTTCTATTCGAATCTTGCACAGTGATAGTGCGAAAGAGCATGTTTCTTTGAATTTTTTGATTTTTTTGGAGAAACATGGGACGTTACACCAAACCATCTGTCCTTACACTTCGCATCAAAATGGAGTGGCCGAATGTAAAAATGGATATCTGGTTGAAATTGCACGTACCTTTCTCATTCATATGAATGTTCCACTCCGTTTTTGGGCAAATGCTGTTATCATCTCTTGTTGTTTGAGTTCTTGAGAGAATCCATAGATGAGAGAAAGAGAGAGAGAGAAGAGAGAGAATGTATGAATTGTATTATGTAATCTGAATATACAGTGTGCACTCTATCAATATATATATAGAGTGATGATCTAACTAATTGACAGCTAACACCTAACAGATCTGTAACAAACTGTATAGGAAAGTATCTGATACATGCGGGTACATTTAAAGAAGCTACAACTATATATCTAATACACCCCCGCAAACTCAGGGATCTTGAGCCACTGAATCAAGAACTCTGAGTTTGGCTCTTAGATTTGTAAAATGTCCAGAAGGAAGAGGCTTTGTCAAAGTATCTGCCAGCTGATCTGAGGCAGGAATATGATGGACAATAATCTCATGTGCAAGCACTTTCTCTCGAACAAAAAAGATATCCAGTTCTATGTGCTTTGTGCGGGCATGCAGAACAGGATTATGGGAGAGAGCCACTGTGCTAAGGTTATCGCAGAAGACATGGGGAGTGTCAAAGGAGACTTGTAATTCACAAAGAAGAGACTTAATCCACAAGATTTCAGCACAAGTAAGTGCTAAACTTCTATATTCAGCTTCAGTTGTGGACCTTGCTACAAGAGTTTGCTTCTTGGACCACCAAGAGACAAGATTAGGACCCAAGAAGAGGGCTGCACCTGAAGTGGAACGCCTGTCATCAGGGTCACTTGCCTAATCTGCGTCACAGTAAGCAGTGGGAGTAAAGGGAAGCTGGGGATTTGCCTTTTGAAGAACAAGACCGAAGGTAAGAGTCCCTTTTAAGTATCTTAAAATTCTCTTCACAATTTTCCAGTGGTCATCCAAAGGCTGTCCCATAAATTGGCAAACCTTATTGACAGCATAACTAATTTCAGGGCGAGTGATGGTGGCATACTGAAGAGCACCCACAATTGACCGGTAGAGAAGAGGATATGAAAAATAGTGTGATCCAAACCTTGAGAGCTTACAGTGAGAAGGCATGGGAGAAGAAATTCCTTTAGCATCAAACATATCAGCCCGAGTGAGTAAATCACGTAGATATTTAGACTGGGACAACACCAAGCCACCAGAAATATGAGGCTTCACCTCAACACCGAGAAAGTAATCAAGATTGCCAAGATCCTTTAGTGCAAACTGAGAATGAAGTTGCTGAATATAAGAAGCATTAGTACCAGTCACAATGATATCATCCACATGTACAAGGATGTAAGTGCAGTGAGAAGATGTTTTGGAAATGAACAAGGAAGGGTCACAACAGCTTGACCGGAATCCAAACTGAATTAAAGCACCCTTGAGCTTGTCAAACCATGCTCTAGGAGCCTGTTTAAGGCCATATAATGCCTTATTGAGCTTGCAAACTAAGCTCTTATCAGAATTTTCAAAACCAGGGGGCTGTGACATGTAGACATCTTCTTGTAAGTCACCATTGAGAAAAGCATTATTAATATCCAGCTGCCTAATTGACCAGGAGTGAGTGAGAGCAAGAGTGAGCATTATTCGAATGGTGACAGGTCTGACTACAGGTGAAAAGGTTTCATTGTAGTCAAAACCTTCTTTTTGATGAAATCCCTTAGCCACAAGTCTAGCCTTGTATTTATTCACTAAACCATCAGGATTTTCTTTAACCTTAAATACCCATTTGCAGCCAATTGAATTCCTGTTTGGAGGCAGAGACACAAGAGTCCATGTATTGTTAGTCATTAAGGCATTGTACTCAACTTTCATGGCCTCAAACCAAGGGGGACTGGTTAGAGCTTGTTTCACAGTAGATGGTTCAATATGAGCAAGGAAAGCAATGGATCTAGTTGTTGTCTTACATCTGGTCTGAATAGAGTGTGTAAGTGGAATTAGTGGTAAGGAGTTTGGGGGAATATATTCAGAAATTGAGGAAGAAGAAGAAGTGGAGGAGGGATCAGGAGAAGACTGCACTGTTTGGGCAGGAAGAGGGCTGTGAAAAGAAGAAGAAGAAGAGGAAACAGATTGAGAGGTGGACTGCAAAGGAGAGCTCAATGGTGATTGAGACTGTACAGGAGACAAAGTGTGAGTAGTGGGAGTAGAGGAAGGAGGAGACACAAGAGGAATGTGAGCAGAAACAGGAAGGATTGGAGGAGTGGGACTAATTCTGGTGTCAGTCCAAGAATGATAAGGAAATTTATATTCATTGAATAAAACATCCTTGGAGATATAGACTCTGCCCTCTCTACTTAAACAAATATAACCTTTGTGATTTGTGGAGTAGCCAAGGAACAAGCATTCTTGAGAACGAAACTCAAGTTTGTATCTATTGTAAGGTCTCAAAAATGGAAAACATGCACACCCAAAGGTTTTAAGAAACTGATAGTTGGGCTTTTGATTAAACAATTTTGTGTAAGGAACATCAAAATGTAAAGAAGCAGTGGACAATCTATTTATTAAGTACATGGCTGAAAGAAAGGCATAATCCCAGAATTTCAGTGGTAAGGAAGCATGAGACAGTAATGTCAGTCCTGTTTCAACAATATGACGATGTTTACGTTCAACAACGCCATTTTGGTGATGAGTGTGTGGGCATGCAACTCTATGAATAATGCCATTGAGTTTAAGATAATCAGAAAAGGATCTGAATTCCCCACCCCAATCTGTTTGTAAAGCCTTAATAGGTAGCTGAAACTGAGTTGTTATCAAAGAGTGAAATTGTTTAAATGTAGGAAAAGCATCAGATTTTTGTTTCAGTAAATAAATCCAAGTGTATCTAGTATGGGCATCAACAATTGACAGGTAATAAGTGTATCCCATGGTTGATGTAAAAGGAGCTGGTCCCCAAAGATCACAATAAAGTAGAGCAAAGGGGGTATCATATTCAGATAGAGAGGGATATGAGGGGAGTCTATGTGCCTTACCAAGACAACAAGATGAACAAAATTCACTGACAATTTTATTTGAAGCTGGAATATTACAAGAGTGAAGCACCTTTGTCAAGGTTACATGATTAGGATGCCCTAGACGGCAATGGCATAAGAAAAATGCAGAATCAGAAGGCATACATGACTGTCTATCACTATTACAAGACTGAACAGTGTGATTTACAGTTTTATTGACACTATGAGCAGGATTACATTGTGAAATAGCACCAGAAACGGTGTTGTCTGAGCTAGAAGGTGTGGATGTCAAAGTGCAAGCAGATTTCAAAGGAAGAGAGATGTCTGAGAACTTATACAGACCATCATCTCCAAGCACTCCTCGGAGAAGGATGTTATGAGATACCTGTGATTTGACAAAACAAACATTGGGATGAAATTCAAAGTAAACACAATTGTCTTTGGCAAATTGACTGACACTCATAAGGTTTTTCATAATGGAAGGAACTAACAAAAGGTTTTTAAGATGCAAACTTGTATCAGAATCACAAGGTGACAGAAAACTTGAAGATCCAATTGCTTTAATGTTCAAACCTTGGCCATTACCAATGATGACCTGATCAGAACCACTTAGTTGTTGACTCTGAATCAAATTCATTGGGTTTGCAGTGACATGATGTGAAGCACCTGAGTCTGGATACCACTCAATAGCTGGAGAGGAGACTGGTGTTGGAAGCAATCCTGGCTGTACAGTCATCATAGCTTGAGGTACAGAAGTAACTGGACGAACATACTGATAATCAGGTCGAACATACTGATAACTTCGCTGCTGGACTTGTGGAGTCTGATTTTGAGCAAAGAATTGACCGGTTGATGAACTCTGTGGAGGTGGAAGTTTGGGTGTGAAGTCTTCATCAAAACTATGCCAGCAAGATCTCACATCATGACCATATTTGTAACAGAGCTGACAATGAACGTTTTGTCTATTCCCACGGCCTCTACCTTTATTATTTCTTCCAATATATCGTCCTTGTCCTCTATTGAAGTCATTAGAACGAAGAGTATTAACAAAACCAAACTGTTCAGAAGCCTTACCAGTGCTCTGTTCTTGATTCGCTAAAACAGGGGCAAACAGAGGAGTTGTTTAAGCAGTGTTGCTCTGTTTTTGAGCCACATTCACAGTGACAGAGTCAAGAAGGGATTCACTCTGTTTCAACAGCATCTGTTCATGTGTCATCAACTCTATACCAAGATCCTCAACGGAGTAAGGATTTTCTCTTCCATGAACGGTTGTTACAAAGGCATTGTACTCGACTGGAAGTCCTTCCGGTATGTAATCTGTTCTATCTTCATTTGTGACTGGATTTCCTATAGCCTTCAATGAATCACATAGGCTTTTGATTCGAGACAAGTATTCCTTAGCAGATCTGTTACCTTTTCTGATAGTTCTTAGTTCTGAGTGTAGTTGACGAGATCTAGATTTCATCACTCCATGAAAGAGCTTGTGTATCTTGTCCCAAGCTTCGTAAGCATATTTGACTCCAAGAATCTCATTGACAACAGATTCTGAGATTGTTGACAGAAGCCAAGACAGTAACATTAAATCTTGTGTAATCCATTGCACATACTCTGGATTCTGGATCTCGTTCTCACGATCTACATCAGAAGCAAACTGCACTGGAATCTTTGGATTCACCAGGTGACGATGAAGTTGGTGTGAAGTGATAATAGGTTCGACTATTTGATTCCAGAACAGATAGTTGTTTTCAGTTAGCTTCACAGTGATTTGATGATTGAATAGAAGTGGTGAACGATTCTCCATTTGTGTTGAATCTTTGTTCGACCTAGAAGATGCTGGAACGCTATTTTCTGTTGAAGTGTTGTTGTTGGTGTTCGATGCGGAAGACATAGTGGAGCACAAAGATGGATCAGGCCCTCAGAAAGAGAGCTCTGATACCATGTTTGAGTTCTTGAGAGAATCCATAGATGAGAGAAAGAGAGAGAGAGAAGAGAGAGAATGTATGAATTGTATTATGTAATCTGAATATACAGTCTGCACTCTATCAATATATATATAGAGTGATGATCTAACTAATTGACAGCTAACACCTAACAGATCTGTAACAAACTGTGTAGGAAAGTATCTGATACATGCGGGTACATTTAAAGAAGCTACAACTATATATCTAATACTTGTTTTCTCATCATTCGTATGCCCTCTTCCGTGCTTAATAATAAAGTCCCACACAATGTCTTATTTCCAGTTGCACCTCCTTATCCACTGCCTCCGCATGTATTTGGGTGTACTTGCTTTGTTCATTACCTCACTTCGGGAAAAGACAAATTAACATCCAAAGCCTTCGAGTGTATCTTCCTTGGTTATACTCGCTTTCAAATGGGTTATCGCTGCTACTCTCCTAACCTCAAACGTACATTGTGTCTGCCGATGTCACCTTCATGGATCAGCAACCCTTTTCTAGTTCCCAAACTTCTGTGTCACAGATTGATCATATTCTTCCCATTCCTTTTCTTGATTGTCTTTACCAGTTGCAGGTGTTGGCCTATTGTAGACCTTACTCCGACTAACTCACCACCTTCAATGGTTGTCTTTTGTTGAGATATATAAAACCATTAATGTAGCCTCACCCAACAGCTTAAGCTTTTGGGTTGAATTGGTTCTTTACATGGTATCCTTGCCGCCCCCCACTTTCTGTCAAGTGAAATTTCTTTGTTCGCACAGGTAGGTGGGCCTGTGCGTTGTCCACCCTTTAAGCCCAGTGGGCTCTCGTGTGAGGGGGCGTGTTGAGATATATAAAACCATTAATGTAGCCTCACCCAACAGCTTAAGCTTTTGGGTTGAATTGGTTCTTTACATGGTATCAAAGCCTCGGTGTATCGGGTTCGATCCTCACCCCCCACTTTCTTTCTAGTGGAATTTCTTTCTTCGCACAGGTAGGTGGGTTGTGCATTGTCCACTCTTCAAGCCCAGTGGACTCTTGTGTGAGGGGGCATGTTGAGATATATAAAACCATTAATGTAGCCTCTCCCACTAGCTTAAGCTTTTGGGTTGAATTGGTTCTTTACAGTATTTACTTCAATTGCCCAGTGCAAATGTATTCGATCCATTCACAACCCTCGTCCACTTTATGTTTTCTTGAGTTATGACTGATTTTCTTCACAATATTTTACCTTTCTTTCTAGTCTTTCTTTTGTTTCCATTCCTAAGACCACAAGTGAAGCACTATCTCATGAGGGTTGGCGCCAGGCGTTGATTGATGAAATGACAGCACTTCACTTTAATGGCACATGAGATTTTGTTCGCGCTCTTCCCAGGAAGTCGGTTGTTGATGGGTATTCACAGTCAAAGTTGTTTTTGATGGCCTTGTTGACCGCCTTAAAGTTCGCTTAGTGGCCAAGGGATACACTCAGATTTTTGGCCTTGACTATGGGGAACTTTCTCTCCTGTTGCCAAGATGGCTTCTGTTCGCTTGTTTCTTGCACTTGCTACCATTCATCACTGGCCCCTTCTTCAGCTTGATATCAAAATTGCCGTCTTACATGGTAATTTGCAGGAAGAGGAATACATTGAGCAACCATCAGGTTTTGTTGCTGAGGGGGAGTGTTCTGGAATGGTATGTAAGCTTCGTAAATCCTTATATGGTCTGAAGCAGTCTTCTTGGGCTTGGTTTAGTCGCTTCAGTTCCGCTGTTCAAGCCTTCGGTTTAATCCGAAGTGAAGCCAATCATTCTGTTTTCTATTGGCATAGCTCTTCTGATCAGTGCATTTACCTCTTGGTCTATATTGATGACATCATTATTAATGGTAGCGATCAAGCTGGGATTGATAAGTTAAATAAGTACTTATTTAGTCAATTTCAGATCAAAGACCTTGGCAGGCTTCATTATTTCTTAGGGATTGAAGTGGCACAATCTAGGCAGGGCATTTCCATTTGTCAAAGAAAGTATGCCCTGGATATCCTAGAGGAGACTGGTATGTTGAGATATAAGCCCATTGATACACACATGAATCCTAATGTTAAGCTATTACCCGGACAGGGGGAGCCAGTAGCAGACCCTGGTCGTTATCGCAGATCAGTTGAAAAGTTGAACTATCTTACTGTGACAAGGCCAGACATCTCTTTTGCAGTTAGTGTGGCAAGTCAATTCCTTGACTCTCCTCGTGACTCATTGAGATGCAGTTGTCAGGATTCTCCGATACATCAAAAGAGCACCAGGAAGAGGTTTATTATACACAAATAAAGGGAATACAGAGGTGTGTAGCTTTTTAGATGCTGATTGGGGTAGGTTCTCCGTCAGACAGACGCTCCACTTTTAGGTATTGTGTTCTCCATGGAGGAAATTTGACTTCTTGAAAAAGTAAGAAGCAAACTGTGAGCTCATCTGGTTAAGGAAATTGATTAAGGAACTACGTCTCTGTGAACAACGGCACATGAAACTCATTTGTGACAATCAAGACGCATTGCACATATCCTTTAACACAGTCTTTCATGAGAGGACCAAACACATAGAAATTGACTCTCACTTCGTTCGAGAAAAGATTCAATCAAGAGAGATCGAGACAGAGTTCGTCAATTCCAGTGATCAACTTGCAAATATTTTCACCAAGGCTCGTAGAGGTCCACGAATAGATTATATATGTAACAAGCTGGGAGCTTATAAATACGCGCTAGCTTGAGGGGAGTTTTAGAAATATTATCTGTATATATTACGTTATTATCCGTGAATATTTGTTTCCTTATTTCATTAGGATTTGGGTTAGGTCTGAGTTTCTCCTTTAAGCCCATTAGGGTCTCTATATATTGTATACCTTTCTATCAATTCAATAGACAATACAATATTCATATTTCCATATTCTCAAGTAAATGGTTGTGCCTCTTGGTGAAAATGTTTAATTGTAAATTGTGGAAGTTTAGTTCATGATTTATCTGATAAAAATGTGTTAATTTGGGTAATTATTTTTCTGACGTAGGGCCTGCTCGGTGAAGCCTACACTTTATTTTCAGAGGCATTCTCAATTCTACAACAGGCATGAAATTCCATATTGTTGTATCTCTCTTAGAGGAATTTCCTGTGCTTAAAATAATTGTTGTGTAATGGGCTGCAGGTTACTGGTCCAATGCATCGGGAGGTTGCTAATTGCTGTCGGTATGTCAGTAGTTGTTTCTGTCATGTTAGCATGATTCTATGTTTATTTAGTTATAGTTAATCATATCTTCATGCCTTTCTGCTTTGGACTTGGGAAATGGATGGGAAATAATTCTGATATATGATTTTCAGTTGCTATGCCTTTTAATTTTGAAGAATTATAGCCCATTGTTTGAGTCCTTTGTTATGAATATATTTGCACATGGCATATTTAATCTCAATTTAAATTACTAAATTTCAGGTATCTTGCCATGGTTTTGTTTCACGCTGGAGACTTGGCTGGGGCTATTACTCAACAACATAAAGAGTTAATTATAAATGAACGTTGTCTTGGTTTAGATCATCCCGACACTGCTCACAGGCATTCCCTATTTCCTTGATCTTGGTTCATCTTTGTAATACTGTGGGGTTCTGTATTCTTCTACATTCTTATATTTGTATATGTTGTGTTTATGCCAAGCCATATTGGAATGTCACAATGGGAAAAAACATAATGGGATACCAAGTTACTAAAATTCTGGTGTATGTTACAAACAGAAAACTGTGTGATCTTAACATTGTTGTTGCAGTTATGGCAATATGGCTCTGTTCTATCATGGACTTAACCAAACAGAACTTGCCCTTCGCTACATGTCCCGTGCTTTGCAGCTATTAAGTTTGTCATCAGGCCCTGATCATCCTGATGTTGCAGCGACTTTTATAAATGTTGCGATGATGTATCAGGATATTGGAAAGATGAACATAGCTCTTCGTTATCTGCAAGAAGCTTTAAAGAAGAACGAAAGGCTTCTTGGTGAGGAACATATTCAAACTGCCGTTTGTTATCATGCTCTTGCTATTGCATTTAACTGTATGGGTGCTTTCAAGCTCTCTTACCAGGTATGCACATTGATACAAATTTTTTTCTGCTTTCTAACTTCATCCGTACGCGGTTGAGTCATTCTGGCATTTGGTTTGACAGCATGAGAAGAAAACATATGATATACTTGTCAAACAACTCGGCGAAGATGATTCAAGGTCAAGAGACTCACAAAACTGGATGAAAACATTTAAGAAACGTGAACTACAGGTATCCGTTTAGTTTCCCCTTGGTTGATGGAATTATACATTCCCGTATGGCATCACTTTACTGGGAGTACTTACCATTCTCAAGAAAGACACAAGAAAAAATTTAAGAAAAAGCATTTGATTCCATGTATGCTGTTACCAGGAGTGCATAAAAATCTTAACATAAATTCAATGCTTAACCAAAAATGTATGCTGTTTCCGTTAAGGCTCTGGATTCTTGAAGGTAAGGAATGACAGTAATGGGGTAAGAGGAAAATGGAAAGGGAAGGAAAATGAAAAAAGGGAAGATATTATTGATGAATTACTAAAGAACAGGAAAACCAGTTCACAAGGGGTACTCCCCTTCAACTGAGAATCTCTCCGCCTAACACAATTTCTGTCCAAAAGCTTCTCCTAACAGAGGGGTATTTCCCTTATATACAAGTCGTTAGGCTTCCTTGATAAGCCACTAACTAACTAACTGCTTCTAACTGCTTGACCAGCAGTGCTAACTAACTCAAGCCCCTAATTAAGGTCACCAACTAATCTAACTGGATGCCCTGGTTTATTCCTCCTCGGACATGCTTTCTAGGTCCTATGGGTCCCCCCTTATTTCCGTCTGTATCAGTTTCACTTTTAGGAAACTAAACCTAAAACTGGTCAAATATGTTCAGAATACAAAGTGATCATAAATAACTGTATTCAAAACTAACCAAAGATATAACACAATAGAAACTAAACCTCAAACAAGTCAAACTTGCTTTTGAATGAAATGAGTATAAATATGATACGTTAGGCAGAAAAAAATAGATAGGCACAAGGGATTAGATGACCCACGTGCACAACATATGATAGAATTAAGGGATGAGTCAACATCAGGGAATGGAGGGAAAGTTGGTTAGGGGAGTCACGCTGATTGCAATCAATTGGTTACAAATAGAAAGGGAGAGGCTGAAGAGGAATCATCTTGGAAAGTTAGGACTCTTGGGAGAGAACCAGAACCTCTTAAATGTTCTGGAAAGTAGTTGTAATTTGCCTTCTTTCCTTTCTTGTTTTTTCATTACTTGTAGTATCAATTCCAGTTCTGTAATTTTCTCCTTTTAAACACTATTGTAATCCTTCATTGGAGTTGTATTAAGTTGCAACATATCAATATACATCTTCTTTATTCAATTTTTCTTTCTCAGTTTCTGATACCTATCAATTGGTATCAGAGCCTTCCACTATGTCTCTCAGTTGCAATCGAGCAGCGCGGATGGTAACGCTGACATTACAGTGTTCACCCAGGGCTAGTAAAAGACTAGCGCAAAGGGACTAATGTGGGGTTACGATCCTACTCCAAGGTATGGGACTTGGAGTCCCACATTGGTTATATGGGTGACTAATGTGGGGTTTATATGGACTTTGGGTTCTCTTACTTCTTGAGCTAGCTCTTGGGGTGAGGTTCTCCCAAGATTCGTATTAAAATATTGGTAGTATTAATCAGTGTTTTAAAACTTGGATCAAACCGGCCGGGTCAACCTGGTTTTCGGTAAACCGGTCCCTTGGCCTGTTCGAGTTACATATTGATTGGATATGCATTCAAACCGTTTTGGCCCGGTCACAACCGGGTTCGACTGGCCGGTTTTGTAAAAACCGGAACCTGCTGGGTCGTTAGAAACCCACCCACTAATGAGAGACAAGCAATGCTAGTTGACACAAGTTAATCTCAAAGGTTTTTAAACTGAGTTCTTTTTCATATTCTGGTTGATGTGGAACCTTCCCACCTAGCCTCAAGCTTCGTTGGACTCTAAGAACTCGTCTTCTGCCAAAACGGTAAGCAAAAAAGGGGAAATCGAAGTTTCTGATATAGAACCATTCACCCCAACACCTCCATAATTATCATTCCCACGATCATGGGAATCGCACAAACATGGGAATCGCCGAAACTATCGACAAAAAGGATGACTAGGAGCAGGGAAACGATGGCTGCAAGCATGATATTGTTGTTGTTGTCAGAAAACATATTCTCAGTGGGTTAGTGTACACGTTGGGTGAATCGGATTGGCTTAGCATTGTGAGGGAAGTGTACTTTGCTTGAATTTGGGATAAAAGGTAGATTCTATTTGCTGAAAAGGTTTGACCTTGAAGGGTTTTGGGAAGATGATTCAGATACCCAAGAACACCCAGTTTGTGCAATGGAGAATCTTGGTTTGTTCTGTTTGTTTCGGTTACTTTTTCTACTTATAGTTTCTCTTTAATGAAGTAATGATCAGTCCACTGTCTAGTTTCTCTTTAATGAAGTGGCGATCAATCTCAATATGTTTGGTTCCATCGTGTTGAACTGGATTGTGGGCTATACACATAGCTGACTTGTTATCACAAAGTAACTTCATAGATCCTTCATATCTCACCTTGAGATCATCACGAATGATTTTCAGCAATAATAACTCACAGATACCTTGAGCCATAGCTTGAAATTCTGCTTTTGCACTTGATCTAGCAACCACATTTTGCTTTTTACTTCTCCATGTTATTAGATTTCCACAGAAAAACATACAATAGCCTGAAGTAGACCGTCGGTCAGTCACGGATCCAACATAATCGGCATCTGTATAAACTTCTAATGATAGGTTTCCTCCTCTCTGGAACAATAGTCTTCTGCCTGGTGTGCCTTTCAGATATGGGAGAATCTTGTCCGCAGCTCGCAAGTGTTTCTCCCTCGGATCATGCATAAATTGACTAACAACACTAAATGCATAAGCTAGATCAAGTTAGTATGAGCTAGATATATCAATCTTCCCACTATTCGTTGATATTGTTCTTTGTCAACTGTAAGGCTCTCATTTTCACTTCCTAGTCTGTGATTCTGCTCAATCAGAGTACTGAAAGGTTTACACCCAAGTTTTCCTGCTTCTTTAAGGAGGTCAAGAACATACTTCCTTTGACAAATAAATATCCCTTGCTTTGAATGAACAACTTTTATCCCAAGAAAATATCTCAGTTTTCCAAGATCTTTAACTTCTAATTCAGCAGTCAGTCTTTTTTGCAAAGCACATTTCTCACCTATATCATCCCCTGTTATAATAATGTCATCAACATAAACTAGAAGGATAGTGGTCTTACCTTCTTGAGAATGTTTAAAGAAAAGTGTATGATCACCTTGACTTTGCTTATATCCCAATGAAAGCATAACTTTGGTAAATATTCTAAACCAAACACGCAGGGATTGCTTCAAGCCATACATCGCCTTCTTTAACCTGCAAACTTTATTATCTTCATTTGTAGAGTTAAATCCTGGTGGGATCTCCATGTAAACCTCCTCTTTTAATTCGCCATTGAGAAAGACATTTTTCACATCAATTGATTCAAATCCCAGCTAGAATGAGCAGCGAGGGACAATAGAACTCTTACAGTTTCATTTTGGCCACTGGAGCAAATGTTTCTTCGTAATCAATGCCATAGGTTTGTGTATATCCCTTGGCTACCAGTTGAGGGAATTTAAAATTAGGGGCACTGCTGTCTCTTGCATATAATGTGCATTTGCATGTGATGGTTGGCAAACACTATGGTTTTGTCATGGATACTAAAGAGTAAGGGCTTGAGGGTGAGCAAAGTCAGATCTGTTCCTTTTGTTTTAATTTTCTGTTTGTAAAAATTGATATACTTATTTGGGTGATTTGTTTAATTTAAAATTAATGCCATTCAAAGTATTCAAATTTCTTGTACATGACCTGTTTGAGGAAATGTCAAAATCAACATCAGTTGTTAATATGAGTAATATATTTATTAATATTTATTTTATATTATTTTGAAATTCGGTTGAACCCAGTTGAACCACTAACCTAATACCTTGACCGAGTCGATGACTGGTCCGAGTTTTAAAACACTGGTATTAATGAACAATCATATATGAAACACCCATGATTTTGGAAAAGAAGACATTATTGGTCGTTTGGATCGGATTTAGAGCTTAATGTTTTAGCCAGTTGTAAGGTATGGTTGGATCGAGGCTTTTTGTTTTCCTGAAGGCTGGGAAATTTCTCATTTTGCAAATTTTATAGCATTCTGTTAAGGACCTTCTACTCGGATTACTAAAATAAGGACAATAATAGAGATCCTTGGCCTAAATAATTAGGTTTTTATTTATTTTTCCAGAGACAATTACAACTGATACAGTAATTCAGAGACAAATTACAAGAAGAAAGACAAATACAATGAACTGGAAATTAACTAACAGTAAGGAAATCAGGAAAGGATAATTCTAGAGGAATTCTAGAGACCCTAGTCCACTGTTGTTAAAACGTTGAGTCGACTCGGTAGAAACGGCCGATTTTACGTTTTTTGTTCCAAAATCGTGTTGAAACGGTGGTTAAAACGGAAACTGAGTTGACTCGGTTGAAACGACGAGTCAACTCGGTTGATTCTGCAAGTTTACCGAGTCAACCCAGTATTTAAAAAAATCAGAGATGAGGGGGAGGAGATTCCGCCGTCGTTGACTCTGACTTCGTCGTCATCCTCGCCGCTCTTCTCTGTGCTCTCATATGTGTTCTTGGTCTCATTGCCGCTCACGCTGCGCTTGTCTCTACCGCTTACGTCTATCCTCCACCGCTGTTGCGCAGCCTCCTCTTCTGGCCGCAGCAAACAAACGCGTCAAGAAGGTTCTGCGCTCTCTTTTGATGCTCACGAGACCTCCTCCTCCTTCATTTCTGCTTGCAAATCCTTGTGCTTCAGATCTTTTGCAAAAATACCCAGAGAGAGAGAGAGTATATTTTCAATGAGCCATAAAGATAGAAACTGACAGAGGAGATGACTTTTCAGATATTATTTTACACAAATTTGAAATCTTATCCCTTGCTATTCTTTATTATTATTATTATTATTATTTAAATTTAAATTTTGTTTTCAATTAAATTTAATTTTTTATTTTCACTCTTTTCTATTTTTTTATTTGAATTAAGAGGTTAATTTTTTATATAATTAATAAAAATTAATTGTTAAATACATTATTAATAATTTGAAGTTTTTAATTAAATTTAATATTGATTTAGATATATATATATATATATGTGTGTGTGTATGTATATATATATATATATATATATATATATATATAATTATAATTTTCTTTGATATATAGTAAACTCTTACGTTTCTGTTCACCCTTACCGTTTCTACGTAGACTCTACGTTTTAACAACATTGCCCTAGTCTCTCCCAAATCACCCTAAGGTGCCCAAGGTTCCAAATGGCCCAAAAGATATTCTCCATCCCCTCACACTTAACATTTCTCTTTATTTATTAGCCATACCCACTTCTAGAATATTCTCTATTAACTAACCAATTTACTAAGTCAGCATTGAGAGATGGAAATATGCTATAATGCTTCCTACAATACTCTTTTAGGACTGGTGTCGTATCACATTCCCAATTTCTTATAGGATTTGGCGTTAACGGGCAGGTTGAATTTCCTGGCACTTCAGTTACACTTTGCATGTTAGCAAAATTACTCATTTGCAAATCTTCACGAATTCTGGGTGTATAAAATTTCAGCCACACTGAGGACTTGACTTGGGTATATTTTGATTAAGGTTGACTTTGATCATTTAGCGACTTCTCCTTATAATCTTCATTCATCATAGTGAATTTCAATTATTTCATCCAAGGACATGGGTATTTAGTTTCACTGTAGGTTGAACTATGTAAAATAAATTCCATGTCTATTTCACCATATTTTCTGTTTGCACCCATGGTTACACAAAAAAAAAATGATTTCTTTTTTACATATTAGTAATGTTTGATTCACATTTTACATTTTATTGTGACAGATGAATGCTCAAAAGCAAAAGGGTCAAGCTCTGAACGCAGCATCTGCTCAGAAGGCTATTGATATCTTGAAGGTTATTCCTTATGTTCCTTTGATTCATAATGCTATTTTTCTGATGGAATTAGTAGCTAATTCTGAGAATATACTTCATGCTTGTGTTTTGAGAGAATAATGACAATAACTCGAAAAAAGGAAGGACATATTCAATTGTTTTAGTTGAATCATTGGTCAAAAGATTCTCTTGGGCATGCTATTGTCATCTTTTACATGTTTTCCTGTATTGGTGAGGCATATATAAGTTTACTTGGTGGTTTCCTTTCCTCTGAAAACTTCAAAATTTGTCCATTTAACTCTTAAGATTCCAGGTTGGTGACAATCTCCAGGTTTATACCATCGTAGAACTTTTATCGCCTTATTATGAGAAAAAGGACCATATAAGCTTTTTAACTTGCCAGAGACAAATGCATTTTGTTTTTAGATCTTTCTCTCGAATTCTATGCTCTTTGACATATCTGATTGTGTACTTTCTAATGAAAATTGAGAATTTTATATAATGGCAGGCACGTCCTGATTTGATACATGCATTTCAAGCTGCTGCAGCTGCTGGGGGATCTGGAAGTTCAGGTGCATCTGCAAACAAATCCCTCAATGCTGCAATAATTGGTGAGACTCTTCCCAGAGGAAGGGGAATTGATGAAAGGGCGGCACGTGCAGCTGCTGATGTCAGGAAAAAGGCTGCAGCAAGGGGCCTCTTAGTACATCCTCATGGTGTCCCAGTGCAAACATTGTCTCCCCTTACTCAGCTTCTCAATATTATAAATTCAGGTGTGACTCCAGATGCTGCGGGCAATGGGGATGCAGATGCAGTAGAAAAGGAAGACAATGGCCTTCCTTCAAATGATCCATCTGATACCAAAGAAGAACAATCAATGCCTGTCCAAGAACATGCTCCAGTTGGATTGGGCAAAGGGTTGGCATCATTGGATGCTAAGAAACAAAAATCAATACCAAAAGCTGGGGCCTGAATTTTTCTCTGGCCAGTTGGCAACGGTGGATTTATTTAAGATCATAAATTCTTTTTCAGATGGTTAGATTGATCAGGTACTCTGCTCAGCTTTTGAAGAGTATTGAGTAGCGGTTACAAATAATTTTTCTTTTTCTTTTTCTCCTCTTTCCCAATAGGTTGGTGGATGTTAAACATCCCTAGTGAATGCAAGAGATTGTGATACAAGTATAGTTGTTTTTACATCCAGCAAATCACAGTTAATCTCACAATAAACTATATATTGAGGAATTTTGGGATAATAACTCGCATTTTAATATATTATCCGTTAAGGAGTCTAACTGCGAGTTGAATTGGGGCAAATGCAGTGCATATTACAATTTGTGTAAGTCTTTGCCGCAGCTTTTGTATGACACTATTTTATTGTGATCAATAAAATGGTTGGTAAATTCTTTCTGCAAATTACTTAGTGCTGCGTTGTAAACTTTTCAGCATATTATTATTATGCTTGCAAAATAATGTACTATTGTAAAGTGATTATTTTGTCCAATTAATTTACCTAGTTCATCATTATTTATGTTAGAAATAATATTGTATTAAATAGTATTGTATTTTTATTATTTTGTTATTCTAGCAAGTTATTTGAGCTTGGCCCGTTAGGTCATTTAACCTCTTTAAATAGAGGACTTTTGTACAGTTCTATATACGATTGAATATAATATACATTCTTACTTTCAAGTTGGTACTCGAGCTTGTGTTGTGGGAAACCTCGCTTTCGCATAAAACCCTTATCTTGTCGTGCATCATACCGGCAACCCTTTTTTAGCCCTAACCCTTAATTAGTCACCAAATATTTATCCTCAACCTTGAATAGTCAGAAATCATCCTCCGTTTGCCACCATAATCGCCGTTTGTTATTGTTCACGGTCATCGAAGAACTTTTTCGGTGATGATTTCAACTGGAACACTTGCGATCAGACTCTCCTCCCTTCGTCGACCTGTTATGTGGAAGACCCATCACCGACAGCTAGCTCATGCACCCCCACACGCGGCCAATCCTCTCTTCACGTGGTGCTCATGCGCCGCCTATCACTGGCGTGTGTGCACTGGTCTGACGTCCTTTTTCGGCCATTCCAGGACAGAACAACACGCCTTCCTCTCCTTTTTCCAAATCTGGTCTCCGTTCGTTGTGGGTCCCATCCGTTAAGAAGATATCATTGAAAAACACGTTGTTTGGACATCTTTTTGAATTATTTTTGCGCGATTTCTTGTGAGTTTGCAGTTTCTTGCTTTTATCTGGTCATCTCTTTTATTATTGTGATGGAGGGCTCAGGTAATGCGTCTAAAAACACTTTTAGCGTCATCTTCAGTTCTACCCCATCCATTGCAACGATTAAACTGACCGGATCTGCTACTTACAAGACCTGATCTATCTCAGTTAAGACTTGGTTTACTGGTAAGGAATACGGAAAATATCTCACAACTAAGTCTGCCGATATTTCAAAGGATCAGACTTTTGAATGGGAAAAGTTTGATGCTCAATTGCTAAGTATCCTTTGGCAGTCCATTGATCCGACAATTATAGACATTTTCATCCCTTTTGAGACGTGCTATGACGTGTGGGAGAAAGCTAAAAACCTCTTACACCGATATTCAACAGCTTTATTCCATTGTTTCTCAGATAACGAAATTGTGCAAATCACCAGAGTCTCGAATGGAGACTTATATTGGTAAGAGTCGTTCTTTGATGTAAGAATTCTTAGCTATGTTACCTCATGCTGCAGATGTCTCTGCGTACAAGAAGCAGGTGGAGCACTTCTTTATGGTCGTGACCCTTTCCGGTTTTTCAGAGGAGTTAGAAAGTGTTCGTGAGAATATTCTAACCAGTGCTGAGACTCCTATCCTATCACACATTTTCCAGCGCTTTCTGAATCTTAAGGATAAATCAACAGCTCCCACAGATGTGCTAGCTACTGATTCCACTGCATTCTTTTCTCGTGCCAATGATTCTAATTGGAACAGTGGACGTAGTCACGGATGTGGCCGTGGACAGGGTGGCCGCGAACAGAGGCCTCGTTGCAATTATTGTCAGAATCTTGGACATTTTGAAGAACACTGCTATAGGAAGTACCCTCACTTGAAGCCACCGACTGCCAACTTTGCTCAGATTGATGCTACTCTACCTTTTACTGGATCAGTAACTCTTTCAAGTGTCGACTATGAGGCACTTCTCAAGAAGGTTTCTTCTCAGCATCCTACTCAAGACATTGGTAATCATGTTGCTTGTCTTTCTCAATCATCTCTTGGACCCTGGATAATAGACTCAGGTGCTACTCATCACCTTTGTGGTAATAAAGATCTCTTCACTTCACTTTCTTATTCTAATAACCTACCCTCTGTCACTCTTGCGGATGGCACTAAGGCTCCTGTTCGTGGAATTAGGGAAGCCAACCCAACTCTTTTTTTAACTTTGAACTCTATTTATTATATACCTGACATTTCCTTTAATTTAATCTCTGTTAGCTAGTTGATTCATTCTCTTTCATGTACTGTTATCTTCTCTAAAAATTTTTTTTCTATCGAGGATCCGGGTACGGGGAAGACGATTAGAGCGGGCATTGAGTCACGAGGTCTCTACTATTTGATTGCACCACCTTCTCTAGTAGCGTGTTATCTCACAGAGTCTCATGAGCTAATTCACAGTCGTCTGAGTCATCCAAGTCTCTCCAAGCTTCAGCATATGGTTTCTTTTTTATCCAATCTTAAGTTTTTAAACTGTCAATCTTGTTAGCAAGGAAAGCACACTCGCTCCTCCTTTGCTAATAGAGTCAATAAAAGAGCTGATGCTCCATTTTCTATTGTTCATTCTGATATTTGGGGTTCGAGTCAAACAATGTCTGTTTTGGATTTTCAGTATTTTGTAACCTTTATTGATGATTTCTCTCATTGAACTTGGGTTTGTTTAATGAAAAAGCGTTTTGAATTATTTTTAATGTCAAAATTTTTGTGCTGAGATAAATACTCAATTTAGTGCTTCTATTCAAATCTTGGGCAGTGATAATGCAAAAGACCATTTGTCTCTAAAATTTTCTAATTTTTTGGAGAAACGTGAGACGTTACACCAGACCATTTGTCCACACACTCCACAACAAAATGGAGAGGTCGAACGTAAAAATAGACATCTGGTTGAAACTGCATGTACCCTACTAATTCATATGAATGTTCCACTTCATTTTTGGGCAGATGCTATAATCATCTCTTGCTTTCTCATCAATCATATGCCCTCTTTCGTATTCAATAATGAAGTTTCACATAGTGCATTATTTCCAGGAGCACCTTCTTATCATTTGCCTCCACATGTATTAGGATGTACCTGCTTTGTTCATGATCTTGCTCCAGGAAAAGATAAATTAACAACCAAAGCCTTCAAGTGTATTTTCCTTGGATATACTCGTTTCCAAAAGGGGTATCGCTGCTACTCTCCTGATCTCAAGCATTATATTGTTACAGCTGATGTCACTTTCTTTGATCAACAACCTTTTCATTCTATCCCGTCTCAGATAACACAGGTTGATCGGGTTCTTCATGTTCCTTGTCTTGATTTGTCTTTACCAATTGCAGGTGACTCTATCCCAGATGAGTGACACTTTGCCTCCATCCTCGAGGACCGTCCTTTTCTCACCTATCAGCATCGTTAGACTGCGCCTCCATCTAGATGTGGCAATATGGGTTGAACCCGACGGGTCAACCCGCCAACCCGCCAAAACGGGGCGGGTTGGGTTACACCTTTCAACCCACCAACCCGTCTCAACTCGCCCTGTTTAGTAGTGGGTCAAAATGGGTTGGTGGCGGGTTGGCCCGCGGGCTAGGTTTTTTTTTTTTTTTTACTATTAGGTAATATTTTATTTGTCACTAAACTTTTGTGATATATATATATTTTATTTTAGTATGCCCCTAGAGAAATAAAGAAAAAAACTTTATTTATGACAAAGATTATCCATATATAAAGACAAAAATAAGTTCCTAAAAAATATCTGACTGAATATTAACTTATATTTAGGCTTGAGATTGAAAAAAAATTAAGAGAAGCGTGAAATAAAAATAACTAATATTATAAAATTAATAAAATATAATTTATTATTATTTTTTAATTATTATTTGTTTTTTAGGCGGGTTGACCCACCAACCCACCTCAAAATGGGGTGGTTGATGTTTCCAACCCACCATCAAACGCCGCTTTTGGCGGGTTGGCCCGTTTTGCCACCTCTACGGCTCCATCGGATTTGACCCTTACTGACTCACCGTCGTCTCCTGTCGACTCTTCCCCCTCCGGATCCTCTGTTAGAGATTACTCTCATTGCCCTTCGTAAAGGTATTCGATCCACTCGCAACCCTCATCTACTTTACAGTTTCTTGAGTTATGATAGACTTTCTTCACCGCATTTTACTTTATTTCTAATATTTTGTCTATTTCTAAAATCACAGGTGAAGTACTATCTCATCCGGGTTGGCGCTAGGCGATGATTGATGAAATGCAAGCACTTCACTCCAATGGCACATGTGATCTTTTTCGTGCTCCTCCTGGAAAGTAATTATCGATTGTCGATGGGTATTCACAGTCAAAGTTGGTCCTGATGGCACTGTTGATCACCTCAAAGCTCGTTTAGTGGCTAAAGGATACACTCAGATATTTGGCCTTGACTATGGGGATACTTTTTCTCCTGTTGCCAAGATTGCCTCTGTTCGTCTGTTTCTTGCACTTGCTGCCATTCATCAATGGCCCCTTCTATAGCTTGATATCAGAAATACCTTCTTAAATGGTGACTTGCAAGAGGAAGTATATATAGAGCAACCACTAGGTTTAATTGCTCAGAGGGAGAATTTTGGAATGGTATGTAAGCTTCGTAAATCTTTATATGGCTTAAAGTAGTCCCCTCGGGCCTGGTTTAGTCGCTTTAGTTTTGCTGTTCAATCCTTTGGCTTAACCAGAAGTAAAGCTGATCATTTTGTCTTCTATAGGCATAGCTCTTCTGGCTAGTGTATCTATCTCTTGGTTTATGTTGATGACATCATTATTACTGGCAGCGATCAAGTTGTGATTGATCAGTTAAAGAAATACTTATTCAATCAATTTCAGATCAAAGATCTTGGTAGACTTCGATATTTTTTGCGAATCAAAGTGGCACAATCTAGACAAGACATTTTCATTTGTCAGAGGAAGTACGCACTGGATATCCTAGATGAGACTGGTATGTTGGAATGCAAACCTATTGATACACTTATGGATCCTAATGTTAAGTTGTTACCCGGACAGGGGGAGCCATTGGCAGACCATGGTCATTATCGCCGACTAGTTGGAAAGTTGAACTATCTTACTATGACAAGACTAGACATCTCTTTTGCAGTTAGTGTGGCAATTCAATTGCTTGACTCTCCTTGTGACTCCCATTGGGCAGTTATCAGGATTCTTCGATATATCAAAAGAGCATAAGGAAGAGGTTTATTATACATAAATAAAGGGAATGCAGAGGTGTCTAGCTATTCAAATGCTGACTTGGCAGGTTCTTCTTCAGATAGACGATCCACCTCGGGGTATTGTGTTCTCATCGGAGGAAACTTGATCTGTTGGAAGACTAAGAAGCTAACTGTGGTCGCTCGGTCAAGTGCAGAGGCAGAATATCGGGCAATGGGAAATGCAACCTGTGAGCTCATCTGGCTAAAATAATTACTTAAAGAACTACATATCTGTGAACAGCAGCCCATGAAGTTTATTTGTGACAATCTAGCAGCATTGCATATATCCTCTAACCCAGTTTTTCATGAGAGAACCAAACATGTAGAAATTGACTGTCACTTTGTTAGAGAGAAGATTCAGTCAGTAGAGATCGCGACAACATTTGTCAATTCCAGTGACCAACTTGCAGATATTTTCACCAAGGCTTTTACAGGTCCCCGAATAGATCATATATATAACAAGCTGGAAGCTTATGATAGATATGCACCAGCTGGAAGGGGAGTGTTATAAATAATATTGTATTAAATTGTATTATATTTTTATTATTCTGTTATTCTAGCAGGTTATTTGGGCTTAGCCCATTAGGTCGTTTAATCTCTTTAAATAGAGGTCTTTTGTAATATTCTATACACGATTAAATACAATATACATTCTTACTCTCAAGTGTTTATTAAATAATGTTGCATGAATTTCTGTGCGAGATTTATTTTACATTTGGAATCATGATGTCTCGGTTTGTAGTCATGAGTTCGATATTTTTTTTGGTTGCTTCTTTAGTTCTGCTTTGATTGGCAATGGTGCATATTTACTTGTTATTCTTTTCGTGTAGCATACTTCTTGCTTGTATTGCAATTAAATTACTTTATTTATTTTTCTTTCAATTAATAAGAGTCGATGCTAGTGAAAATCCTACTGAAAAATACAACTAGGTGGGTGGTATTCTTGAATTCTCACCCGGTGGGAAAAATTTCCAACTTTTTGCGGACAAAAATAGCCTTTCGATTTAGTCTTAGCCGTGATAGTTTTTTTCCACAATAGATGCTTCAAGTCACTTCCCAGCATTACCTTGTTTTCACTCATTTAGACCTGTGGGTTTGACGTTAATGTTTTCACTCATTTGTTGATGGCCAAGATCGGAAGATTTAAATTCTTCTAATGCTTTATAATTTGTTCTTATTTAAGCATATGTATATCTGGACTGGCACAACAAAAATAGTGCAAGCCAAAATTTTATTTCCAATGCTCAACATTTACTCCCTTATTTAGGGTTTGTAATTTTTTGTAAGCTTTTTCGTATGACTTTTAGGTTTACTTCTAGACAGAACTACTGTTTCTTTCATTTTAATTGAGACTTGAGAGCTTTTTTTCGCTCTTTTTTTTTCCACAAAATCCAAAATAGTACTAGAAAACGAGGAGTTTATTAATGAGTTTGTTTTTTCTGCAGTTACTGCAGATAAGTTATCTGCAGTAAATTGAATACGACGTCATTTTGGAGCAGAAATCATGGTGTTTTTGTAATATTAATTTATTTCAGGGTTATTATAGTCTTTATAATTATAATTTTTTAATATTTCAATTCCAAAACAAGTTTTGGGAATAAATACAGATAACGTACATAATTTTTTTTCTGTTTATTAATTTCACTTTTGTATTAAGTACTTGTTCCACATGAATTTGAAAATCCGAAGCTAGATTTCTCCTATTTAGCATGTTTTTCTCTCTCTTATTCTGCGAAGAATAGTTGTTAGCTTCATCTGGTGTGATAAAGAGGGAAGAGGCGAGATAGAAGAAGACATGATATCCATTTAGGAGAGTAACGTGTGATGGATGAAGCTGGACTAGAAAATCCCATGTTTATGGAAATTAAATCTGAAGGTAACAAAATGGAATTCCGAAGAAATGAAAATCAAGATTTTGCATAAGAGAAAGGAGAAGGTAGCAATGTAGGTTTCTCAAGAGAAGCAACATGTTTATTTTAATTTTAAATGGTAAAAGTTTTGAATGAAAATGAAGGGTAATGTTAGTTTTATAAAATCATCCCATATTCTAAGTAATATTTAACAATCAACAAAATATAAAATCAGAAAATTTAAGCCAATATTTTTTGTAATATTTTAACTAACCGAAAAGTTTTTTGGTAAATATTCTTGAAAAATTCACCTTTGTTATCACACTTATCTCATGGATCCACTTCAAAGGTCCCACATGTACCTCAAGTTTACTCTGTTCATGAACCAAGAAGTGCCATTGATCATGACAGAAACGGAATTAGTTAGTTTTCTGTTTTTAGGTTCTGTTAAGTTAGTTAGTCGTTAGTTAACAGTTAGTTAATGTGATCTCTTATGTATCAGAGTTTATATAATTACATACAACACTTGTACTTGTGTTTTTGAATACAATGAGACTTTCCAGATTTGTTATGGTATCAAAGCTCTAACAAAGAGCTATGGTATTTCGCCTTCAAAATTTTTCAAGAGAGCATTGCGACGATCGAAGTTCTGAAGCAGAAATCCTCATTCCTCAATGGAGGATCAACTAGTAACTCCACCTCAAAGTTCTGCACAACCTGATAAACATTCAGATCCTTCAGATCCATTTTTCTTGCACTCAAATGAGAGTCTTGCACTAGTTCTTGTCACTCCACCACTGATAGGTTCCAATTATCACTTATGGGCGCGAGGAATGAAAGTAGCGCTAATTTCCAAGAATAAGCTTGGATTTGTAGATGGAAGCATCAAAGCACCTGCAGAGGATCATCAAAATTATTCTTCATGGCAACATTGCAATACAATGGTAATGGCTTGGATTCATCGTTCTATTTCTGAGTCAATTACAAAATCTATAATCTGGATCGAAAATGCACGAGATGTTTGGCTAGATTTACAGAAACGTTTCTCGCAATCAGATGTATTTAGAATCTCAGATTTGCAAGAGGAATTTTACAAACTTCATCAAGGTTCTAATTCAATAACTGAGTTCTTCACTCAATTGAAGACTCTCTGAGACGAGTTAGAGAGTCTCAAATCGCTTCTTGTGTGTACATGCACCACTCCTTGCACCTGTAGAGCTCTTCGCAAGATGCAAACTTATCGAGAACAAGATCATGTGATCAAATTCTTGAAGGGACTGAATGAGCAATATGCTCAAGTCCGTTCTCAGATCATGTTGCTAGATCCTTTACCAAATGTAAACAAAGCATTTTCCATGGTAATACAACAAGAACGACAATTCAAACAAGAAATTCATGTGAATGATTCTGCAAATGCACAAGCATTCAACACTGTTCGTGATAACAATTCTATTCGTGACAACAATTCTGTTGTGATGAATCGTGGTGGATTCAACAGCGGTGGAAGAAATTTTAGAGGTCATGGCAGATGACAAGGATATGGAGGAAGAAATTCAAATTCAAATAGATTGTGCACTCATTGTGGTAAGAATAACCATACAATTGATACGTGCTTTCATGTTCATGGTTTTCCTCCAGGTTATCGCATTAGAAGCAATGGTCAACATACAACAAATTTGACAGTTCAACAAAATACAAGTCAATTTGAATCTGAAAACCATGATTCCCAATCAAATGTGACACTTACTCATAATCAATACCAGCAAATAATGACAGTTCTGCAAAACAACAGTTTGAATTAGCCAGTAAATGCAACACACATGGCAAATTCAGCTAGAGTCTCCAATGTCAATGCATCTTCCCATGATAATGTCTCAGGTGTGCAGTGGGCAGTTGATACAAGTGCTACCGATCATGTGTCTTATGTTAAATTTCAATTTCTTTTTCTAAATGATATTCATTATGTTTCAATCACATTGCCAAATGGCTCACACATTACTGCTTGTCAATCTGGCACAGTAATCATATCACCCAATTTGACCCTTTCCAATGTTCTGTATACTCCTGAGTTTCATGTTAACCTCATTTCAGTAACTAAACTTTGTGCTTCCCTTAACTGTACTTTGACATTTGATGTGCCTCTGGCATGTGATATTTTCCAAGCCAAAAATAATAAGAAATCAGTCATAAAAGAGCATTTTATGTATATTAATTACTTTTATTAGTTAGTTTTTCTATTTCAGTTTATTTTTCATCTTTTATATCATTTTTACAGGTTAAAGCAAGAAGAAATAGGAAAATTGAAAAAAATTGAAAAAGGAAAGTGGCGCTACCCGCGCCACTTTGACGCTATTGCAGCGCCAGAAAAATACAGAGACCAGGGATTTGGCGCGAGACCCGAGCCAGAATGGCGCTACCCGCGCGGACTTCAGCGTGGAGGCAATTTCGAACTTAAAAGGACGCTGCGAGGGTTCTTTGCGAGATACTTTTTGACGACGGAGCAGAACAAGGATTCGTGAAGGAGGAGAAGAGCATAGGATCGTTCTTAGTTCCTCATTGTAATTACATTCTTTCATCTTTATCTTTAATAATTTTATGTCAGTCATGTCTATGGCTGGCTAATTTCTTTTTATTGTAGTTAGGGTCACAAACTCTATGTGAACTCTTTTTACGCTGGATTGATTATTTTCGCTCGTTTATTTTAATATATTTTATTTTTACCCTGGTATGATAGGCTAAGTAAATTTTTGCTTGAACATGTATTTATTCGTGGTAAAGTTGACACTACACTCTTTATAAAGAAAAAACATGATTACACACTACTAGTACAGATTTATGTGGATGACATTATTTTTGGTTCTACTGATGCCTCTCTATGTGAAGAATTTTCTAAGATTATGCAGGGTGAGTTTGAGATGAGTATGATGAGAGTATTGACATTCTTCCTTGGCCTCCTCCAAATCCGATGAGGGTATTTTCCTTGGTTATTCCTTATCTAGTAAATCATATAGAATGTTTAATAAAAGAACTATGATTGTTGAAGAGTCAGTACATATTACATTTGATGAATACTATGATCCTGCTAATGTGCCGAGAAGGGCAAGTGTTGAAGATGATATTGCAGGTGAATTTGAAAAGATTTCATTAAATGACCAAGAGGAAGCTCAAGCACAACCTGAACAATCAATAGCTCCTCAAATTGCAGAAGAACCCCTACGACCAAGTAGAAGAGTAGCATTAAATCATCCACTTGATCAAGTGCTAGGTGATGTTAGACAAGGCTTAACTACTAGACGTTCTTTGAGAAATTTATGTTATAATTGTGCCTTTGTGTCTCAAATATTATTTCTGTTAGACTTGATCAACCTAATAGGAGATAATAATTTGGGAATTGGGGCTCGCAATAGGAATATTGGGGTTTTTGATTCTGAAAGGGGGTAAGGTAACAATTTAGCATGCTCTAGGGATAGACTTGTGTGAGTTGCAGTCGTTTGATTTATCGTGATTAATGCTTAATCTCATGCGAGGTTGCTAAGGGATTAGGATTCCAATTGAATTAAAGGGTTAGATTGCCGAGGGATTGAGATTTAACTAATTATTTTAGATGATAATTTGTCTCAGTTATTAAATTGAATGAACGTTGTCAATCAATCCAAAGTCTAAAGTGTGGATCATATGGTGCGTGTACCTTAGCTGCAATGCTTTTTATTATTCTCTCAAAAATCCAATTTATTTTTACCATTGCTTATTAAATTGAAAATTCTATATTTTAAATATTTGTCTTTATTTTACCATCAATTCATTATTTTCCTAAACAACCGAATTTTCCAACTTAAGGGGACTGGTTATTGTGGTACTTGATTTACAATCCCTGTGGAGACGATACTCTACTCATTCACTATATTACTTTTGCGATCGGTACACTTGCCGGAGAGCATCAAATTCCTTAGTGAATCCTGTATCATTAAACATATGCATTCCCAAGTGATGATTGGTACTGCTGAGCTAAGAGATGGCTTATACGTGATAGTCAACAAAGAAGATACCAGAAAAACGAGGTGCAATACATCAACAAATAAAAGTGAGGCATTACTATGGCATCAAAGATTGGGGCATGCCTCAGAAGAAGTTTTACATCTTATGTCTTTGCAATTTCCCTTTATACCTTTTGCTCATGTAAACCCTTGTGGTGCTTGTCATTTAGCCAAGCAAAAATGATTACCATATTATCCCAGTATTAATAAAAGTGGCAGAATTTTTGAACTTCTACATGCTGACATTTGGGGCCCTTATTTAGTAGCATCTATTCATGGCCATACATATTTTCTTACATTGGTAGATGACTTTTCTCGTTTCACATGGGTTATTTTGATGAAGATTAAATCAGAAACGAGAGCACATATACAACATTTCATTCCTCTAATTAAGAATTAGTTTCAAACCACTTTAAAGGTGTTGCGTAGTGACAATGACCAAGAATTTTTTATTAGTGACTTCTATCTCAAAAAGGGAATTATCCATCAAAGGAGCTGTGTAGGATGTCCCCAACAAAATGGAGTAGTTGCGCGCAAGCATCAACACATCCTAAACACTGCTAGAGCCTTTTTCTTCCAAGCAAAATTACCAAATAACCTCTGGACCTATGCCATCACACATGCAGTACATGTTATAAACAGAACCAGCAGTCCAAACCTCAATAACAAGTCACCACATGAACACCTATATGGCAGTCCTCCAGTTTTGATCCATTTAAAGGTGTTTGGATGTTTATGCTATACATCCACCTTACATAAAAATCGAACCAAGTTCTCACTGAGAGCCCGAAAAACAACATTCATTGGATACAAGCATGGCACTAAAAGATATCTCTTATATGATCTAAACTCTCATGATATATTTGTATCCAGAAATGTAGTGTTTTATGAGTACTCATTTTCTTTTCACAACACCAGACTTTGAACCCAACCAATCAACCAGAACTTCCCCAATTCCCACCAATATATGAATCAGCTGACATTCCTTTACCCAACACAAATAATCCATCATCAACATCATTTCCTACTCCTGAACCTCCTTCTACCCCAGCTAATACAATTCCACCTGATCCATCAACCGACACTCATGAAGTCACAACAGTTCCTTCATCCAATGATAGAAATGGAGTCACAGCAGCTCCTCCAGCACTTCACAAATCTTCTAGGCAAAGGGCTCTGCCACACTACTTAGTTGACTTTCATCATAGCCTCTCTACAGCTCAGTGCACCACATCAAGCTCAGGTATGTCATTTACAAGCCCCTATCCTCTATCTGATGTATTGTCCTATGCATCCTGTTCACCATCATACAAATCTTTTTGTATTAACTCCTGCATTCATATTGAGCCACACACATATAACCAAGCCATAAAATCAGATCATTGGATACAAGCCATGAAAATTGAATTACAAGCACTTGCCCAAAACAATACATGGAGTCTAGTTGATCTTCCACATGGCAAAAGACCTATCGGTTGTAAGTGGGTTTATCGAATCAAATACAAATCAGATGGATCTATTGAGCGTTATAAGGCTCACCTTATTTCCTAAGGCTTTACTCAATTGGGAAGGAGTTGATTATCTAGACACCTCCTCTCCAGTTGCCAAATTGACATTCGTTCGCACACTACTAGCCATTGCTGCAGCTAAGGGTTGGTACTTAGAACAATTAGATGTGAACTATGCATTTTTGCATGGTTATCTTCATGAAGAAGTTTACATGGAGTTACCTCAAGGTCTTCTCTGTGATCGTCCACAACAAGTTTGCAAGCTTCATAAATCCATTTATGGCTTAAAACAAGCAAGTCGTCAATGGCATTCTAAACTCACATCAGCACTCTGCTCCATTGGCTATACAAAAACTCATGTTGATCACGCAATGTTTACTCTCCAAACTGCTACTTCATTCATGGTGCTACTGATCTATGTAGATGACATAGTGCTTTCTGGAAACAGCATGGAAGAAATTAAACGAGTCAAATGCTTCCTAGATGATAAATTCAGAATCAAAGATCTTGGAAATCTTAGATTCTTCCTGGGACTCGAGGTTGCTCGTTCTGGGACTGGTATTCATTTGAATCAACACAAATATGTGTTAGATATTTTATCTGACGAAGGCATGCTTGCTGCCAAGCCTATAAATACACCAATGGAGTCAACTGCAAGACTTAGTCGTGAATCAGGTGTTCCATTATCTGATGCTTCACCCTACAGAAGACTCGTTGGCAGATTGCTTTATCTAACTACAACTCGACCTGATCTAAGCTTTGCTGTCCAACAACTTAGCCAATTTGTGTCCAACCCTCTGGATTCTCATCTTGCTGCAGCCAAACGTGTCTTAAGATATCTAAAAGGAGCACCATCTACAGGTCTTTTCTTTCCTTCAAATTCTGACTTGTCAATATCTGGATTTGTTGATTCTGATTGGGCTTATTGTCAAGACACTCGTAAATCCATTACTGGATTTTGTATTCTGATTGGTGGTTCCCTTGTATCATGGAAGTCTAAGAAACAATCAACCATTTCAGGATCTTCAGAGGTGGAATACAGAGCTCTTGCAAGCACCTCCTGTGAGTTACAATGTCTCCAATTCCTTTTTCAAGATCTTAAGATTCCATGGACACGCCCAACTTCAGTATTTTGTGATAACAGATCATCAATCTATTTGGCCAAAAATCCCACGTTTCATGAACGATCGAAGCATATTGACATTGACTGCCATGTAACTAGAGAGAAAATACAATCAGGTCTTCTCCATCTGCTTCCTATCTCCACATCTCATCAACTAGTAGATGTATTCACCAAACCGCTTTCCTTTGCTTCATTCTCTGATATTTTGCTCAAGCTGGGGCTGCTAAATATCCACCGCCCAGCTTGCGGGAGGAATCACACTTATCTCATGGATCCACTTCAAAGGTCCCACATATACCTCAAGTTTACTATGTTCATGAACCAAGAAGTGCCATTGATCATGACAAAAATGGAATTAGTTAGTTTTCTGTTTTTAGGTTCTGTTAAGTTAGTTAGCCGTTAGTTAATAGTTAGTTAATGTGATCTCTTCTGTATCAGAGTTTATATAAATACATACAACACTTGTACTTCTTGTGTTTTTGAATACAATGAGACTTTCCAGATTTGTTCTAGCATATTTCTGGAAATTATAATTTTTGTGACCAATTTTTTTTCTCTTTTTACCAAGTGCCCCTAAATGTTTTTGAACAGTATACTGGTGTTGGAAGGCATTTGTCAGAGACAGGTGTGTGATTTTGGACGATATCTTGATTACGACATCAATAGTTCTTTGATATCAACATGTTATTGGACCATGCCATTTTTGTTACACTTTTATGTCTAATTATATAAGGACTAGATTTTTTTCATATTAAAAAAAACATAATACAATCATAAAGAAAATTATAATCATACTGTTAGATCGTATTTTTCTAAACATGCTTGTACTTTCTCTGTTTGCTTTTTGGGCCAATGTATAATCGGTTGTTTACTAAGGCCCATATGTTGACAATTGATAATTCACATGCACATAGAAACGATGTCGTTTTGTTTAGCTGAAATGAATGATAAAATATCTCACCTACTCTCTTATCGTGTGACAGAGCATTTTTTACGGATTTTAAAATCTTTTAGTCTCTCTCTCCTTTTTCTTTGTACAATTCGTTCTCTCTGAAAAGGTTGGAACTTAGGGTTTGGAACGGAGGTTTGAGAGTGAGATTTGAGTGAGAAATATCGAGTATCTCATCTCGGTGTAGTTGAGAGTTTTGTTCCTGGTGGTGTGGCGCTTCATTTAATCGGTTTTTCTTTGGGAGTTGCTATCTTCCAAGATTGAAGGTGGTTCTGATGTTGAACTCTCTGTGCTGTTGAAGAGTTCTGGAGACCGTGTAGCTGATTGCACTGGTTTGGTGGTGCTTGCTTGAAGACGGTGATATCTTGCCTTTTTTCTGTATAGTTCTTTTGTATCTTGTTGAAAAACCGTATGTAAATGTGCTGGCTCCATTTAGGTATTTTTGGTATCTCTCTGTAATAGTGAGTAGGTGATGTGTTTACCTTTTTTATGCATGTTGTGTTTACTGTTTGCATATGTAAATAGCTGAACATATTTGTACCTGCTATCTGTTCTGAATAAAGTGTATGCTAGAGGGTGTTTGACCCTTTCTGGCCAACTTGGATGTAGGAAATTCTTATACAAAGAATTTCTGAACCAAGTATAAATTTCTTGTGTGTTGTTTCTTATGTTTTCTGTTTCTGTAAGTTCGGTCAGTGGGCTGATTCTTGGTAGCTTTATACCAAGAATTATAACAAGTGGTATCAAGAGCTTAGGTTCTTGGTTCTTTTTCCCTTCTGGTTTGTCTCTGTTTCTGTTTCGTGGTCTTTGTCTATTTCCCTCTGGTCCTCGTGTTTTCTATTGCTGGAAGCTGAAGAGGATGGGTATCACCAAGGTTGAGGTGGAGAAGTTTGATGGGAGGGGTGACTTTAACATGTGGAAGATCAAGATGATGGCTGTCTTGGTCCAACAGAAGTGTGAGGATGCTGTTGGTCCTGAAAAGGATCTTCCTAATTCCCTAACACCTAAGGAACTAAAAGACTTAATGGCTCTAGCTCATAGTCTAATTGTTGTAAATCTGTCTGATAGTATCCTTAGGCGTGTATGTAAGATAACTAATCCTAGAGAGCTTTGGGAAAAGCTTAAGGCTCTCTATCAAACTAAATCTGCCCCAAACAAGATGTTTTTGAAGGAGAAATTTATTTCCTTCAAGATGGATCCTTCTAAGTGCTTGGAGGACAATCTTGATGAGTTTAACAAACTCACCTTAGATCTGGATAATGCTGGGGCAACTGCCTCAAATGAGGATCAAATTTTGATCCTCTTGAATTCTGTTCCAGATTCTTATAGGGGTGTAAAAGATGCTATAAAATACAGCAAATGGGGAATGGACTTAGATGAGATAACTGAAGCTTTGAGAGTAAGGGAGGTTGAAATACTCTCCCATAAAAAGTCCCATGCAGAGGGGCTGGTTGTGAAGGGTAAAGGGAACAAGAAGGGGAAATTTAAAAATAAATGGAAGGGAAACAATTATGTATCCCAACCTAACCAGAACACACAAGGCAATAAAAATAAAGAGCAGCCAAAAGGTAAATTTACCTGCTGGTTGTGTCATAAAGAGGGGCATATCAAGAAGAACTGCCTTGAAAATAATAAGGGAGCTGCAAAGGCAGCAACTAAAACTGAGTATGCAAATTTACTTAGTGGGTGTGAGGGTGCTGAAGTCCTTATGGTGTCTAATAAGGGCTTTGATGCTGAATGGGTTATGGATTCAGGTTTCACTTTTCACATGACTCCTATGAAGGAGTGACTTGCTGGTTTAAGGTTCCAAAAGGGTGGAAAGGTCCTTATGGGGAATGACCAGGTCTGTCAAATAGAAGGGATTGGGGCTGTCAAGTTTCTAATGGCTGATGGCAGCCATAAAATCCTCAAAGAAGTGAGGTATGTCCCTGACTTGAGGAGAAATTTAATTTCTCTAGGTATGCTTGACTCAAGTGGGCTGTTATTCAAGAGTGAGCAAGGTTCACTCACTGTTCTTAAGGGTAGTGAGATTTTAATGGAAGGAAGGTTAATTAATGGCCTGTACATATTACAGGGCCATGCTGTTTCATCCGAAAGCTGTATAACAGCAGCCAAGGATGATGAATCTGTTCTCTGGCATAAGAGAATGGGTCATATCAGCAACCAGGGTCTGTCTGAGTTATGTAAACAAGGTATTTTAAGTCCTAAGAAAGTAACTTGTGTTGATTTCTGTGAAAATTGCATTTTAGGGAAAACACACAAATTACCATTTCCTAGTTCTTCAAATTTTTCTAAATCAGTCATTGATTACATACACTCTGATTTGTGGGGATCTCCTAATGTTCCCCCTTCGCTCTCTGGTTGCCATTACTTCCTTTCTATTGTGGATTCATATTCTAGAAGAGTATGGACCATGTTCTTGAAGCAAAAGGATCAAGCCTTTGATAGCTTCAAGAATTGGAAGACCCTTGTAGAGAATGAAACTGATAAGAAAGTCAAGGTCCTAAGGACTGATAATGGGCTTGAGTTTTGCAATAATCAATTTTTTGATTTTTGCAATGAGCATGGTATTAAGAGGCACAGAACTTGTGCTGAAACACCCCAACAAAATGGGGTGGCTGAAAGGATGAATAGAACCATCCTAAATAAGGTCAGATGTATGCTGGCTGAATCTGGTCTCCCTAAATCTTTTTGGGCTGAGGCTGTTTCCACAGCCTGTTACCTTATAAATAGGAGCCCATCCACAGTTATAGGTCTTAAAACCCCTATGGAGCTTTGGTCTAGTAAGCCACCAAGTCTAGGACACTTAAAACCATTTGGTTGTCTTGCATACATGCATGTAAAACAAGATAAGTTGAGTCTTAGAGCTGTTAAATCTGTCTTTGTTGGTTATCCTTCAGGTGTTAAGGGATATAAGCTATGGCTCATAGCTGAAAGGAAGTGTGTCATAAGTAGAGATGTGATTTTCGAAGAAAACACATTCTATAAAGACATATCCAAACTGAGTGACAAAGAGCATCCTCCTAGGACTGTTGAGTTGGAGGTGGAGCTGCCCAACAACACTGGGCAGCAACCTGATGTGGCTGAAAATGAACAACAACACACTGTTGCTGAAGTTCAAGATGATGGGAATGACATTCCCATTGAGGAGCATGATGTGGAACTGGATAGAGATAATCTAGAGGATTATTTGCTATCTAGAGATAGGACTAGGAGGAATATAAGACCTCCAAGTCGTTTTGCACATGCAGATGTCATAGCATTTGCACTCCAAGTTGGAGATGTGCTGGAGTTTAATGAACCCAGCTCATACCAAGAGGCTATGAGGCTGGATTCTAAAATTCATTGGCTAAAAGCCATGAAGGAAGAGATGGAGTCTCTTGAGAAAAATAAGACTTGGGTTTTGGTGGAGCATCCAAAGAATAAGAAGGTGATTGGATGCAAATGGATTTTTAAAAGGAAGCCAGAAATCCCAGGTGTTGAAGCTGCCAGGTTTAAGGCAAGGGTTGTTGCTAAGGGTTTTTCACAAGTTGAGGGGGTTGATTACAATGAAATACTCTCCCCTGTTGTGAAACATGTTTCAATTAGGCTCATACTTTCAGTTGTTGCAATTCATGATTTAGAATTGGAACAATTGGATGTCAAGACTGCCTTCTTGCATGGCAGCCTTGAAGAGCTCATATTCATGGAGCAACCCGAAGGATTTATAAAAAAAGGGGCTGAGAACAAAGTGTGCCTTTTGAAAAGGTCCCTTTATGGGT
>NW_026898831.1:0-61148 GCF_033153095.1 Gastrolobium bilobum | reverse complement strand
TGGATCCAATAGCCGAAGCGTATGGAATTCCACTCATGCGATCCTTCTCAGGCTGTGACTTAGGACACATAGCCTTTGAAAGATGTACCCCATAACTGACGGGAAGAAAACCCTTTTTCGACCCTTCCATGCTAAACCTCTTTAGCATCTTGTCAACATACGTGGATTGAGATAAATCCAACAGCCTCTTGGATCTATTTCTATAGATCTTTATACCAAGTATAAAGGCCGCTTCACCCAAATCCTTCATGGTGAAGCTTTTTGAAAGCCACTCTTTCGTTATTTATAATATGGGGATGTCATTTCCTATTAGCAATATGTCATCTACATAAAGTACCAGAAAGACAACATTACTCCCACTAACCTTCTTGTAAACACAAGGTTCATCCTCGTTCTTGATAAAATCGTTACTCTTAACGACTTCATCAAAACGAATATTCCAACTCCATGATGCTTGCTTTAGCCCATATATCGACCTTTGTAGTTTGCATACCATATGCTCCTGATCTTTGATTTCAAAGCCTTCAGGTTGTGTCATGTATACTTCCTCCTTCAAGAACTCATTCAAGAAGGCGGTCTTGACATCCATTTGTCAAATTTCATAGTCGTGATATGCTGTTATTGCAAGCATGATCCTAATAGATTTGATCATGGCAACTGGTAAGAAAGTCTTATCATAGTCAACTCCTTGTCTTTGACGATACCCTTTCGCAACCAACCTAGCTTTGTAGGTCTGAACGTTGCCATCTGCATCAGTCTTTCTTTTAAAGACCCATTTGTTACCGATAGGAACTATTCCTTGCGGTTTAGGAACTAAGGTCCATACCTTGTTTTGATACATCGAATCCATTTCAGATTCCATGGCTTCAAGCCATCTAGAAGAGTCAACATCCTTGACTGCCTCTTCGTAGTTACTTGGTTCATCATCCTCGGCGGTTTGCTGATTCTCAATCACAAACCCATACCTCTCAGGTGGATGGATGACCCTCGTTGACCTACGGAGTTGTGTGTTTACTTCTCCATTGGGGAACATCGCCTGCGGAGCAGACTAGGGTTCCTCAATCTGTTCATGTGGTTCTTGAACTTCTTCAAGATCAATCTTACTCCCACTGGCTCCTTGAGAGATCAAATACTTCTCAAGGAACTCAGCATTCTTTGACACAAACACCTTGTGTTCATCCATGGAGTAAAAGTAGTATCCCTTAGTACCTTTGGGATACCCCACAAATAGACATTTAGTACTCTTAGCACTAAGCTTGTCTGATGCCAACGCTTTGACATAAGCTGGCGATCCCCATACCCTGAGATAACTCAGGCTGGGTCTCTTACCATTCCATATCTCATATGGTGTGGTCTGAACAGATTTAGAACGTACCCTATTTAGGAGGTATGCCGCTGTGTCTAAGGCATATCCCCGAAACGATTTTGGAAGTTGAGTCTCACTCATCATAGACCTGACCATGTCTAACAAGGTCTTGTTTCTCTTTTCGGAGACACCATTTTGGTGTGGTGTGTAAGGTGCGGTAAACTGCGAGAGAATTCCATTTTCTCTCAGATAATCCTGAAACTCATGGCTCAGATGTTCACCACCACGATCTGACCGTAATGTCTTAATCATCTTGCCACGCTGTTTCTCTACTTCATTCCTAAACTCTTTGAATTTTTCAAAAGCTTCGGATTTATATCTCATTAGGTACACGTACCCAAATCTTGATTTATCATCAGTAAAGGTAATGAAATAGGAGTATCCTCCTCTAGCCTCTATAGACATTGGCCCACAAACATCAGTGTGAATGAGTTCTAATAACTCACTAGCCCTATGACTCTCAATCCCTTTGGGCTTGTGACAAGTCATTTTCCCAGCTAGACAAGATTCACATTTTCCATAGGATTCCAAATCCATGGAATCTAGGTTTCCATTTGCATGCATCCTAGACAATCTTGTTTCGTTTAGGTGCCCTAGTCTACAATGCCAAAGATAAGATTGATTATCTATCCTAGGTCGTTTCACATTTACATTGAGCACTTCAGTTCTCATTTCCAAAACATATAAGCCATTTATTAAAGAAGCAGTACCAAAAACAATATCATTCGAAATGATAGAAAATGTACCATCCCTAATAGTGAAAGCAAAACCATCTTGTTCTAAACAAGAAATAGAAATAATGTTTCTAGAAATGCTAGGAACATAAAGACAATTATTCAAATGCAATAAAAGGCCCGTAGGAAAAATGAGGTCGGCATCTCCAACATCTTGAGCAGCAACTCTTGCTCCATTACCAACGCGGATTGCAAATATGAGAACCACAACCGGTATCCAATACCCATGAAGTCGGATTAGCACAAGAATAATTTATCTCAATCATGTAAATACCTGAGGTAGAAGCATCACCATGCTTCTTGTCCTTCACACTCTTCAGGTAGTCTGGACAATTCCTCTTCCAATGGCCTTTCTTGCCACAATGGAAGCACTCAACATCGCTTTTGTCCTTAGATGCATTTTTACCCTTCTTTTTGCCTTTCTTCTTCTTGGGTTTTCCTTTGGGCTTAAGGGAGTCTCCTTTCGCAGGCTCCTTGCCCTTACCCTTGGCCTTGCTAGGCCCACCAATCAGAAAAACATGTGTCCTATCCTTCTTGATAGACACTTCAGCAGTTGTTAACATGCTTAACAATTCAGGCAAGCTCACAAGCATCCCATGCATGTTGTAATTCATAATGAATTGACTGAAGGAAGGTGGAAGCGAGGTCAGGACTAAGTCAATACTTAGCTCGGCATCCATCACGAAGCCTAGATTCCCTAGCTTCTCAATGAGCCCGATCATCTTAAGAACATGACTGCTCACAGACATGCTCTCAGACATCCTGCATGAGAACAATTCTCTAGAGGCCTCATACCTCTCATGCCTGCCTTTAATGTCATACAACTGTTTGAGATGTAAGACAATTGAGGGAGCATCCATATGCTCATGCTGCTTTTGCAGTTCAGGCGACATGGATGCTAACATGATGCAGACAGTCAACACATTGTCGTCCATGTGCTGTTTGTGGGCCTCAAAATCAAATTCCGCGAACCCATCTTCCCCTTCCTTAGGAGCTACGGGTAATGCAGCATCCAGGACATAAGCTATTTTTTTGGTCCTAAGAACAATTCTTAAGTTTCGATACCAGTCCATAAAGTTTGAACCGGTCAGTTTGTTCGTATCGAGTATTGAGCGCAGTGACAGTGGATTAGTCATACTAAAAACTGAAAAGATGTAAAGATAATTTAATTAATATATTTCGACAAATAGTAAAAACAAATTATTAAACACTTTAAATAATTTGCCCCTCCCATTATTTTATCTAAGTCAATGACCCTTACCGTTTGACTTAGGGTTAATCTACTTTTAGATTTTACCTTAGTGAGATTAGGAGTGTGTTTATCTATTTTAACCTCCGTCTGTGACCGCAAGATTAATTTAAATAATGGGTGGATCCTTATCAACAGTATCTCATACCCTCTCTTAACATTAGGTTGACAACTCCTTGTCACTTAGTGGTGCATCTCATACAACCAACCTTGCATTATTACCCTAAGCACATAAGCCCGGCTGAGCCTGCAACTTATGCCTCAGTTAAGCATTAACCAGCACCCTAAGTGTCTAACACTTCTAATACTACTCTTACTCAACGAAACAGTGGGTCCCAACTGAGTTGTGGAGCACCACTTTTTAGAGGAGGTTTGAGTAATATTGGTGGTGGGAGGTAATCATGCTTAATAATTTTAATCCTTTTAAGGGTTCCTTTTATTTAGGGTTTATTAAGTCTCATCAAACACATAGGTATACTTATCATGCTAGTCGTATCCTATGTCAAATATCTATTGGATTACACTAGTCGTAATTGGACGTGCATAATAATACATACAAACGCGATTTGTCTAATTTCATGCATACTAGTCGTTTTTTAAAACATAAAAGCATACATGCATATAAAATAATTTTATTTGAGACGGTCATGGTGCTCGTGCATTCGTCCTTCTTGCTTCTCCAGCCACGGCTCCTTGTCGTCTAAACGCCACTAGCCTAATTCTCTAATTACAAAATAATTAAAGAAACTCCAAAACATCTTTGGAGGGACAAATGAATATTCAAAATTTAAAAATAAAATTTACATTTTAATTCAAATCGAGCAAAATTACACCTTTAATTTAAAATATAAAATTTGAAATTCAAACTCGGGCACCATGACCATCCCCTTCCAATTTGCACCTGAAAATTCAAATAACTTGCAAGCACATAATATCAAATATTATATAACATTTTCATCCATACGTCTTATCATTTTAACAATTATAATATCATTGCAAGAATCATGATTCAAATTTTCTTAATGGCAGAATTATATAACAATTAATATAATTCAAATTTTGATGACTCTTTCTCAAAGAACACAAAATTAAACCACACATGTAGACACCACACCTTGTATGGCCGAATCACATATCCATATATATGATAAAAAATTTCACAAAAATTTCATGTCAGTCTCATGGAACAATTCATAGAGAAAAATAAGAAAACAATCAAGGTACTCAAAGTACCCCTCATGGCTGAGTCATCCCTTTCAAAAAGGTGTTTCTTTTCAAAACTTTCACAAAGAAAAAGAAACAAAACCATGAACACATACAGATATATGACCATAGTAATCACATTAACATGTTCCTAAAATAGGAAATTAACAATTTAAAGCATAGAATTTCAAAATCCATATGCTATGATTCATGCTTTAATTCTTTAAAGAATTTTTGACCGTAAAGAACAAGTTTTTACAAACAAAGTACCATCACCCGCCGATGGTAAAGCAATCGGGCTCTGATACCACTTGAAAGAAAATGGCCTTGAAGGCCGTAGGCATATGAGGATGAAAATAAAATTTTCAAAGCGGAATTACACATACCATATCAAGAAACATGCTTTAGGACATGGATGTTACCTTGTTTGCTTTCCAAAACTTGAAGATGATCAAGGTGAGGCTTGAAGATACAAGCCCTCTAATGTTGATCCACACCACCCTTTGTCAAGACGGAAGAACTCTTCTTCAAGGCCACCAACGAACACCAAGGGATGCAAGCTAGGCGTCCCTAATGGAGAGGTAGGAGGCAAGGTTTCAAGGTGTTTAGTTGAGTGAATTTTCAGCAAGAAAAAACACAAAAATGGCGCATGGAATTCACTTAGAAAATGCTAGGTAATTTTCAAAACTCTCTTTAAGAAAAACCTGACAAAAGGATGACCAAAGGAGATGAGAGAATGAGTGAATAAAAATCTGATTTCTTCACTCAAAAATTAGCCCTATGTAGCGCACACTAGGAGAGGAATGGGTGGAGTTGTTGCAAATCAAATCTTACCAACAACCTCCTATCATATCCTCATGATATCAAGTGCATATCTCAACAAAAATCTGACTTAACAACCATCATATGGCCAGCCATATGGTGCACACCATTTAGCCTCAAAACAGTCCAGATACGTTGAGCAGTTGCATTCAAACTTGAGCCAACTCACGCACTTATTCTCTCAATAAACCAAATCTGATTGGAGCTCATTTGGTTGATCCTATGACCATCACAACACCCCAAAATCAGCGCCCCAAATCAGCCTTGGATGATGCCCAAAGATCTCCTCTTGATACTTGGGATTTGTTCCAACAAGATCTTATCTTATCATTTTGTTATGAAACAACTTTTCATAGCCAATTCAAATTCAAATTCAAACATTTAAAATCACACGTTCAAACATTTAAATTCAAAATTGAAATTCTAAATTCAAATTCTAAATTCTAAATTCAAATTTCAAAATTCAAATTCAAAATTCAAAATTCAAATTTCAAATTCAAAATTCGAATTTCAAAAATCAAATTCAAAATTCAAATATTTGATAATTAATTTAACTAACTAAATTAATTAGTAATGTCTTGGACCATCCAAGCCCATTACCTGATCCATGCGCCCTTTTTCCCTTTTGGTAGGCTTCCAAACTTCTTCTTGGGCTAACAACCATTATTAGGCCCAATACTTTTAATGCTATATTATCATGACAATAAGGTGTTAGTGTGTGACCCATTAGGCCCAACATAGCCATTGACATAAATGGGCTTGGGCCCAACAAGCCCACAACTCATCTAATGACAACACAGAGCACTAGCAATGCTTTGTTGCCCCAGAGCTAGTTAGGTTAATGACATAATCATCCTATTATACATATTTGGTTGCCGTATGTATTTCCTTTCATCTCGGTTACCTTCCTTATTAAACCTAGGGTAAGGAAACGTATCAACCCTTGCGGTTTAGGGTAAGCTTTATTCGAAATAGGGAATCTTCAATTTACTGACTCTAACGGCAGATCATCTCATGACCTCTTTTACTATGCATAGATTCCCGAGTCCTTGTAAATGTCATCTCGATTTCTCCAGTTTACAGATAATCTAATCTCTCACAGGGATTTGACGAATTCCTTTAGCTTATCACCCTAGCCTTGTGCTCTTTCAGGACAAGCCCAACAGTGTACCTATGAGTCTCCATGTTTCAGGCAGACGAGGTATACAGTCAAAGCGTGCCTTCTAGAACACAGTCTAGGTAATAACTTCTGGTCTAAGGAAAGACATACCAATATAAAGAGACTACTCTAATGATACTCTCTGTGAGATTTCCTCATAGAGTCTCTTTGTTCTGTTCAGTGCGAGCTATACCCTTATAGGTCCACCACGCCTTTAGCTAAGACATCTCCATATCTGTAGCAGATGAGGTCTTTACCTTGTATCCAAATACAAGTAGATAAGTCGTGCTAGTCTTACCCGAGATCACTGATCCCCATTCTCAGTGTCTCTAGACTAGGAACATAGAATTAGGAATAAAAGTGCGGTATTCTTGAATCCTCATAATCGTGATCTCATCACAGATACTCAAGAAATACCTGTTCTATTCCAAGGGGTTTATCCAGTTTATTCATAATATATTAACAATAATATCGAGACAAAATATGAAACATGATAAGGAGTGCTTATTATTTATTTGTGACAAAAGGTCCACATCTTATATCCTTATATAATAAAAAAGATTGTCTTTAGGACACCCATATACTAACATATAAGGCTTTGGTCACTCCCACTCTTTGAGCTAGCTTTTGGGGTGGTGTATCCCAAGGTTTTTTACATGGTATCAGAGCCTCGACTCCCCCCACTTTCTCTTGTGGAATTTCTTAGCACAGGTTAGGCTGGGCCTGTTGCATCATCCACTCTTCAAGCCCAATGGGTTCTTGTGTGAGGGGGCGTGTTGAGATATATAGTCCCACATTGGTTGTATGAGCAACTAATGTGGAGTTTATAAGACCTTGGTCACTCCTATCCTTTAAGCTAACTTTTAGGGTGGCGTATCCCAAAGTTCTTTACAAGAATATTTTAACAAATTAAATCACTTTTAGTAAAACACTTAAAATCGTTAGCCAAAAAAAAAAACACTTAAAATTGTTATAAAATATGGATTCTGTTTGTCATTATTTATCAGATTTTTTTATTTTTTTTTAACGAATGTGATTGATTGATCATTTAAAAAATTATCCGTTGCTAAAGTGAGGGCCTGTATGGACTCGTGGCACTTCCTCGCGTGATTGAATAGAGTTTTATTGAGCAATCTAAAATTTAAAATAAATACAAAGGGGCTTCAGGGGTGGGGGACCCTAAACCTAAATTATAAGACAATCCCTCATTGAAGGCCGTTGGATACGTGTCCTTTTCTAAATGATTCTCTGGAAAAATGTATGATGTAGGGGTCCCATTCAGCATTTTCATCAGCAACACTCTTATACAAGTGGCACATTGGTGACACTTGTTTATAAACTAGGACGATTGCAGAGTGGGGAATAATGAACCAAACGTAAAGTTATGTCCTTTTCATAATGAATATATGGATGACCTCTTTTTTGCTCCCATAACTCAATTTGTTGTATCTGCAAGATTCTTGTCAATCTCATAAAATTGGGATAGAAGAGGCATATACCGAAACTTTAACTTGGACCAAATTTCATATAATTAAAGACATGATTCTTTTTCTTGTTGTATGATATTTTTATTTATAAGTTTCATATTTGTTATTTTAAAATATATAAGTTATATTATTTTAAGAGAGAGACACAAATAATGAAAATATAGGAGAGAAAGTGAGTGATTTTTTTTTAATTTAAATTTTAAATAAAAAATATTATTTTATGTTTATCTCTCTCTTAAAATGACATAGTTTTATGTCATTTAAAATAACAAACACTCGAACTCTGGATTAGTCCCATAGGCGGCTCAAAGAGTCGAACCCGTGAGGATACCAGAGAGTTCTGATTCCCCTTAAAGAGGTAATTAGGATCAGTTTCAAAAAATAATAATAATAATAACAAACATTTTTCCCTCCATTTATTTAAAAAACAAAGGAGGTTAAATAAATTGATTATATTTATTTTAACAATAAACATCTAGTTCAGTTGGTAAAGTTTAATTTTGATTTTCAGCATTTCTATATCGAAAACATTCACAAAAATCAATACATACTAACCAATTATTGGTACATATTTTTAACGACTTTCACATGCAGTGGATTCACCATTTTAAATCAAAATGTTTGCAAAGCATTTTCGTGTGAATTAGCATTGCTGTCTGTCTGTCTGTTTGTTTTTGTTTTTTTTTCAAAAAATTTTCTGTCGATGATTTTGATTTTCCTCTTCGAAATGAATAATGAAAATGAATTTATAACCATTGTTGAGAAAATCGAACTAGATCGACTAGTCTAATTATATATATATTATTCATAAATTAATTAATTATTTGACTAGTCTGATTTAAGTTGGATAAGACCACATAAACGATAAAATATTCTAAGTTTTAACACAATTGTTTTATCCCAAACTCAAACTCAAAACCATTAAACTGGAACAACTCGTGATTACCAATTGATTCACATATTTAATGATATATTTAAATAGGTTTATTAAGGACTGGCCTATTAACTAGTCTAATCAAATTAATTTAAGTGCGAAGTTATGGAATAATTAGAAAACCACGGAACGCCCTTTTTTTTTTTCTTCTTTTCCTTCTTTCTTTCTAATAACCCATTGAAACAGTTTTAAACTGCATTGAACTGTACTAAATCAGTGCAAGTTTAATGACCACAACTGGCTAGAGGATATCAATTATTGAGTCATAACACACGAAGTACAACTTTACTCTCTTTTCTCATTGTCTTTAATTAGCATATAAGATAATACTATGGCTATGTAGTGGGGCCTTGGCAACTCTACATGATCTATATTTCTCATTTTCTCTCAAGGTCTTACAGAATTTATCTAGAAAGATATTACATTTATGTACGTAGGTTAAATGAAAAATATATGCAACTACTTATATATGTATATGTTAGTTAACATCGCGGTCTGAAGCACAGGTTTATGATGCATGCATCTATATATTTTGTTTTATATTACGTTTGATGTATATTTGAGGAAAAACACAAACAAAATAATACATTACAAGTAATTGAGTCACGGGACAATGTTTTTGTGTTGTTAGCTATTTGTAATTAATGTACAGGAGTAAATATTTTATGATATTTGTCATATAATTATACGCATGAATACTGGATAAAATGATATAAAATTTTGTTATAAAATCTTTTTGTGTTATGTAGAGTTGGAAAAACAAAGGAGTTGAGGTTATTGTACTTTTTTTTCTTTTTACTTTGTGGATGAAATTTGGTATTATGGGCTTGTGGGTAGCTATTGAAAATCAAACAATTTAATTGTGCTGTAGTATCCTTTTGTTCTGTCCTTAGGACAGAGATGTCTAGCCCAATAGGCTGGTATGTTTCTTTTGGATCTAGTGCCCTCTCCAAGGTATCTATGAAGAAGATACCCTTGAGTCTAGCAGATCACTGTGCACAGAATACTACAACGGCGTTAGCTAATGGGGTGTGTGTGTACGCACAATGACAACATAACAGTAAGAGAGACAGAGAGAGTGTCGTACCTTTAGGGTTTACCTTGTATTTATAGAGGTTACCTATGGGTAGCGTGGATGGGCCTTTGGTGCCTCTGATAAGGGCCCAAGCCTGCTTGTTATGCTGTCGTATTAGGATTAGTATTCGTGATGGATATCTATCCATGATTATTACTGATTCAGATCTTGGATTGCCCATTGTTGGGCCTATCATTTAATGGGCCCCTTATATGGGTCCATAACAGTTGCCCCTCAGCCAGGCTACCTGGATATCTGGGTTACCGGGGTGAACTTATGTGTGCGTTTCTTCAGGTTTGTGTTCCTGAGTATGTTTGTGTTCTTGCAAACTTTCAAACTTTTGCAATGTTCCTCATTCTTCGAGTTTTTTCCATGTGGGGTATTTCTTGCCCCTTATGTCGACGGGCTGAGCATTAACCCGGTGAGATATTTCTTGTACCCCCCTTTTTTTTGATTGGGGGTAGGCTTGAGCAGTTCGTATCCAACTAGCGAGTTGTCCCTGAATATCAGCGTTTATGCTTATTCCGAGTTTGTGGCTTATGTCAAGGACGATTTTTCCTCGTTCCTTATATCGGCAGGTTGAGCATCAACCCTTTCTGTGTTCCTGCTCCAAGTTGGGGATGTGCTTAAGTTGTTGGGATCCAACTGACGGGTTTCCCTCAAGCATTATACCGTAACTTGGAGTGTTACTTTATGCCTTTAGTTAATTGGTCGACAGGTTTTGCATGAACCCTGCAAGATACTTCATGTAGCAACCGGGTAACAGGTGTGCTTGAGTAATTGTGGTCCAACTAGCGAGTTGCCCCCAAGCCTAAGGTGTTTAACCCTGTTGATAGTTGCATATGTATGTACCCTATCTTATCTATTGGTTTATGAGTTGTACTCATTTTGTTCTGCCACGTGCTACAACCCGCGTGCTTTAGCGTGCCGCGGCCTTTCTATGCAATTTTCGCGTTTCGTGCGCATTTATTGCAGCATCTTTTTAGTTGTCTAATCATTACTTTTGAAGTGAATTGGCGCTAGTGACCTTGACCCTTGCCATTTCTGCGTGCTACGGCTACCATCCATGATGATTGCGGTTACCTCCCATGATTGTTGCAGTTATTATTTACAAGTGCAAAGATCTTAGTAGCCCTGACTTTGTCATTCGCAACCCTAATGGTCACTAGTCATGCCTATATAAGCCTCTGTCTCATATCACGTGCTTTTGTTTACCTTCTGAGCATTGTGCGTCAATTTCATTTCTTCGAGTCTCAGCGTCTCAAACGCATTTCTCCATCTTCTTGGTACTTCATCTTTCCCAACAGGTATTTCACTCATCTTCTGCCTTTTGTTGCTTCTGTTTTGAAATGCCTGCATTTTGCCATTTGTTCGTGAGCATGCTTTTTCAATTTTGAGTTGTTTTCCCTGTATATGCCATTTCGTTGATTTTCTTTATCTTCTCATTACACCCATACTTTGGACTTTCCACAGCTTGTGTACTCCTTTATGTCATTTTGGTGTTTATCACCTTGTCTTCCTCGTCCCCCCTGTACTATTTGAAATCTTAGCGTCATTTAGTTTTTTAACCAAATGAGGGGGAAAACCCCCCCTTTCTTCAGCTTTGTGTTGTAAGGGCGAGAAAGAGGAAGATTCTGATTTTTTGAAAAAGATTCCTCCTGGTGCCCGTTTCTGGCTTTGGGGGATCCCAAGGACCGAGGAAGAGGAACGGGAAGCCATGCTTCGTGGTTGCCGTGGTGGTAGATCTCAGAGAAGGTCTGAGATGTCCAGTAGAGAGTTAGGGCACCACCGGGGTAGAGGTTCATCAAACCAGGCTAGGGGTCGTTTTACCACAAACAGACGTGCTTTGCATCTGTTTCCCCAACCCGGGGCTAAGTCTTCTTACCAGTCTATGATTCCTCCAAGTTCTCTTTCCACCATGTGGGATTTTCGTCATTCTCCCCCAGTCCCAAGGAGTGTTCCTTATTACTCTTGTGTCTTCTTGAGTTCTAAGCTTGTCGAGCGAGGATGTGACTCTCTTGCCGAGTCTACTCTGTCTAGCTGCCGGCATGAAGATATAGTGGATTCTACTTCCGCATCTGGTGGAGCAAATGATTCTATTATGATCTCCAATTTGCCAACTTCATCATTTTCTAGTGATTCTTCTGATAGCATTTTTGATTCAGGTATGCCTATTCTTTTCTGATCCAGTTTTTTTCTTGTTTTAAGTTTTATGGCATCTCCTCCTCCAGAGGTAGTAGAAGAGTCGAGTTCTACCGAGTCGTATCCCCACGTCCCTCCACCTCTTTAATATCCCAGTTTTCCTGGGTTACTTATGAAGTTTTAAATACTATTTCCGAGATGGGTTCGGATGACATGGCAGGCCTTCTAGTGGGGAAGTTAGAGAACTATGATATAGTCCCCCCACGGGAAGACGAACCTGTTTTTTCTAGTGGGAGGTCAGGGGAGCCCCCTTTCTTTTTCTTTTACTGGGATGTCGTAACCCAGCTCGGTATTCGGTTTCCTTTTACTGAGTTTCAAATTGATCTCTTGAATCACCTTCAAATATCTCCTACCCAACTTCATCCCAATGGCTGGGGTTTCATTAAAGCTTTTGAGCATTTTTGTTCATATCTTATCCTCTCGGCTTCTGTCTGCGTTTTCTTTTTCTTTTATCAAGTGTTTACCCCTCGAACCGGTCAGGAACTGGAGGAACGAAAAGGTTGGGTTACCATTCTAGGTATCCCTGGTCGTAAACTTTATCGAGTTTACACTAATTCTTTCAAAAAATTTAAAGATAAGTTCTTTAAAGTATTTGAACATCCTGGCAAAAGCGTATGGTTTGTTGATTCCTCTAATGCCGAGGATGTGGAGGGAAAATTTCCCTTGTACTAGTCTTTTGACCATTATCACATTCCCCCCCTCGATCTACCGTTTCAAGGACACCCAGCTGAGCCCCTCTGATATCGAAGTGACATTGCCATTGGCACATACCTTCTATCGCATAAGCATGCTAGTGTCGCATCCCTTCTTTTCAAGACCCAAGAGGATCTTGATGCTGAACTAAGTATGGATCGTTTTCTCCAACCCTATATTTGCATATTTTTTTATACTGCTTTTGATGATTGTATCTTACTGTTTCTTTTTTGCAGTACCAAGCATGGAGAACCAACAAAATGATCCTCCTAGCTGGTTGTTGGTTTTGAACCAATCTAAGGCTACCTCTGTCGGGTTGTCAAAGAAAAGGAAAGCTTCTGAGCTTTCGAAGGATGACCCCGGTAAAGCAAAAGACACGTCGAATGTTAAAGGGACTGCTACGGCGGGTAGTGCCAAAGATAAGGTGGGCGCTGCTGATGCCCGTGCTTCTGCTTCTGCTCATCAAACAATGAAAGCTCCTCCTCCTCCACCATCCGAGATTGTGAAGCACATGGTGTGGCAAGGCAGAATGAACAGCACTCTCCGGGATGCAATTTGTGCTTCTGAGTCCTTCTACAACTCCTCCGCTCTTACAGCTACCCAAATTAGGGAGGTGGAAGAGTTGGAACTTTGTTATATGAAGATGGCCGGGTTGGCCAAACCTTTGCTAACTCTTAAGCAAAAGTATCTTCGCTCTTTAAATGAAGCATCCACATCCCGGGAGGAGAAGGCCAAAACATATGCTGAACTTCTGAAGGTGAAGGATGATATGTCCTCTTTGAAGCAGAACTATGACGAAACTGTCGCCAAGCTGTTGAAGGTCAAGGCGGATTTTGGAAAGTTTTGAGACGAGCAATGTAAGAACCCGCACCGTTAATTAAGGTATTTAATTAATAAATTACGAGAAAATAGGAAATGATTCCATAATTAACCCTAATAATTATTTATGAGGCTTAATAATCGTAATAAGTGATTAAGAATGCTGAAAGTCGCTTTTCGGAAGAAAAGTGCAGATACCGGTTCTGCTAGTCGGTATAAATGCGTGCCGAAAAAGTATCCCGGAAAATTAATGTAAGTGCATGATAATTACTAGAATAATATGTAGGACTTGTAAAACGAGTTTCAAGTCCAGATAATGAGAACTGGTGCTGGAAACCGGTAATGGCTTGGAAAAGCGCGTACCGGAAAAGTGCTCAGAAAATTATAAGAAAAATATGATAAATCTTAGAAAATTATGTAGTTTCATAATCCAAAGTTTGGGATTAAAATGCTAAGCGTAGCAATTAAAGTTAATATTGTGTGTTTAAGTGCGTTTGGGCTATAAATACCCTTATTAAGGGCACATTGCCCTAGATACCAGATTTTGCTACGTGAGTGGTGTTGGTGGCTGACCAGATACACAGCCTTTGGGTTTTCTCCTTCCTTTTCTTGAGGTTCAAGGCCTTGTCTTCCTTGATTCTTCACTTTTTCTCTTGTAAACACATTGGGTGAGTGTGAACAATCCTTGTGAGTGAGAAAGAGACTTCTTTTCTGAGTTTGGCTTCTGTCTTGAGAGGGTGAGCTTGCTGTATTCATGTTTTGGGAAGGAGGGAGCTTTCCTTAGGTGTTTTGAAACTTCAAGGAGCTTCCTTGTTGTGTAAAAGAACCACCTTTGTGCACCATTTTCGTGTGCAGAGAGAGACAGAACCTTGGAGCTGTTGTGTGAGCTCCAAGAGCACCCTTTTTCTGAGTTTGAGCTTTGGTAAGCCTTGTCACCTTTGATCTTGAGTTTTAAGCTTAAAAGTGAAAGCTTGATGCATGATAAGGCTTAAAGATGATAACTTGTTGTGGGGTAATGTTGAACACACCTAGAAATGCATGTTTAGGTGCTTTAAATCGTTAAAAACCCAACCTTGGAAGGATATCTTCACGAAAATGCAGAAACTGCATTCTGTCGTGAAATATCCGGATATCGGCCCGTGGAATATCCAGATATGGGATATCCAGATATGATATCCGGATATGTGTATTCAGATATGGGTTTTGTGTATCCGGATAATAGATATCCGGATATGGGATTCTGGATATCCGGATATGGAATATCCGGATATGTACAGTTAGATATCCGGATATAGCATATCCGGATATGGTCCCGAGGAATATCCGGATATTCTGGGATTTTGTAGAACAGTAGCTGTGCTGTGTGTACAGCAGGCTATTGGGGGTTTGTGGACCCTAGATTGAGGAAGTTGAACTTCTGTATTTAATGAATTAAGCCAGAACCATGGGATTAAGGGCTTGTGGCTTGTTAGAAGCTTTAAGACTTGAAAACGTAATGAAAAGGCGTTGTCTTAATATTGTATGCTTGTGGTGCATGTTGTTGATGTATTATTGGTCCATAACAGATTGTGAATCTGCTGTGTTTGGACTCTAAGCTGTGGACTCTTGGCTTTTGGAGTTAGCTTGCAAGGTAAGCTTTCGTGTCCTCGGTTTAGCCATGTTGTGGTTCCACCATGTCCCATGGGGGTATGGTTTATGCATGCTGTGTACATGCTTTTGGATATTTGATATGTTGATTGAACTTTACATGTAATGACTTTTAATATGCATGTGTTGTTTCATCTTGACGGGAAGCCTGAGTATGTAGCGCCATACAAGATGGTGTACCGGGGTGAATGCAAGTGGTACTTGCACGGTGTGTAGGTGATAGACGTATACCTGCACTGTCTCTGGCCAGTAGATTAGTATTGACACACATGACATGATTATCTGCTGCATTGCATTGTTTTTGAAATGATGAATGATAAACTGCTTTTGAACTTATATTGCACATGTAAGTGAGCTTGGGGTGGAAGATCCTTGAGGACTCACTGACTTACTGAGATTTCTAGATTAGAGATCTTACCCCACGTTTGGGGAATGCTTATTTCAGGATCAGGTAGTATGGGTACTGATGCCTCAGGCGGCAGGAGGCCGGAGCTTAGCTGATTATGTTTTACTGCTTTATGTTAGCATGACTGGATTTGGGATGCTCTTTATGTTTTCCGCTATTTATGATATGTTGTTGTTGAGGCTGATGTTGGGCATGTTGCCTTATTTGAGTGAACATTGGGATTGTCCATGACACTTTCTGTTAGTACTTGTAGTTTGGAGTTGTATAAACTGTTAGATGGTCCGGTCTACGTTGTTGTAGTTCCGTGACTAGAGCCACACTTATGTTATCTATGTTATGAGGTATTTCAGTTAGCTGTTTTATTGCAATTACATACAGGCGATGTTTTATTAATTGATTATTAAGGAAGTTGGTAATGTTAATGACATCATAATTGAAAAGAAAAAGTAATTCCGCATTTTAATTAAGCGCAGCTTAATACGATATTATGATAACATTACCGGATATATACGAGGTGTTACATTTATGGTATCAGAGCAATGGTTCGAGGGAAAAGCCTGTATGTATTGCAATTGCTAGGTTGTTTGGTTGTGTCTGTCTTAGTGTTTACTCCGTCGAATTTTATTATGATGATGTATATGTGATCACATTGCGTGGGCCTGATCAACTCATAATTTGTGTAACTTGTGCAGAGTCATGGTATGGTCCGGGAGAACACGAGAGACCTCTGAGGATCAATCTGATCCTATCCTGACTGCATTGGCTGAGATGCAGGCGGCTAGGTTAGCCGATCAGGAGGCCGCTAGAGTGGCCAACGCGGCAATGATGGAAGCTGTTCGCGAGGCGAACCGGATAGCCGCTGCTGAGGTTCGTGAAGCGAACCGGAGGACCACTGAGGAAGTCCTCGAGGCGAACCGGATAGCGAACATGACGATGATGAGAGTCATGTTGGAGGAGATGAGGGCTGGTCCTGCTGTAGGCCAGGCTCCACCACCACCGCCACCACCGCCACCGCCTCTACCTAGTGTTCAGGAGGAGAGCCATAGTCACATCGGCAGTGCTACTCATGCCGCTGAGATGGGGGAGCCCCTTGTGGGGATTGCTGAGGATCGTGATGTGATTGATCGCCGGCTGAATGCTTTCAGGAAGCATAAGCCGCCTGTGTTTGAGGGGTCTTTGGATCCTATTGCTGCTGCGAGATGGTTAGAGTCGCTGGACAAGATCTTTCGGGTTATGCAGTGTACAGACCCACAGAAGCTGATGTTCTCGACCTACATGCTGGAGGGCGATGCCCATGAGTGGTGGACGCACACCTCTCGTGCTTTTGAGAGGCAGGGCCATGTCATGACGTGGCCATTCTTTGAGGAGTGCTTTTTGGGCCGATACTTCCCTATGATGCGCAGGAGAGGAAGCAGGGAGAGTTTGATCGTTTGGCACAGGGCTCGATGTCCGTTGATGAGTACTTGGCTAAGTTTAATGAGCTAGTGAAGTTTGCACACTTCTGGATGGTTCCTCCTACTCCGTTATTTCTGGCAGCTAAGTTCCGCAGGGGACTTAGTGAGGTGATTGCTGAGCATCTTGCTGGTGCGACTTCGAGGGACTTTGGTACACTGGTTCAGCAGTGTAAGGACATCGAGGATGTTTGCGTGGCAAGCAAGGCCAAGAGGGCCAAGGTTGAGGAGAGCAAGGGAACAGGTGGTTCCACTCCTGCTCCTACTTCTTGGAAGGACAAGAGGTTTGCTGATAAGGGCAAGGGAAAGCAGTTAGCGACTAGGCAGGCGCCTAGTCAGTTCAAGAGAGCTGCTTCACATCAGGGGAGTTCTGCTAGGCCTCCTACCACTTCGAGATGTTCGGGATGTAGGAAGGAGCATGTGGGACGCTGTGCTACGGGGCAGTTGCTGTGTTTCAAGTGTGGCAAGGAGGGCCACTTCTCTAGAGATTGTCCGTCGTCGACGGCGAGAGCTGCAGCTGTTCAGGAAGTTCCTTTGCAGATGGTTCCGATGGCATCTTCTTCGGCACCTGCAGTGCCACATTCTGTTGGGAGAGTGTATACTCTAGATAGGCAGCAGTCGGACCGCGCTCCGAACCTTGTCAGAGGTACTGTGTCTATTGGTGATTCTTTTGTGGATGCTATCTTTGATTCCGGGGCTACTCATTCGTTTGTTGCTACCCCGATTGCTTTGGGGCTTGAGTTACCCAGTGCTGTGCTTTCTCCACCGTTGCGGGTGACTACCGCCACCGGAGAGATTTGTGATTCTACCACTGTACATCGCGATGTAGCATTTCAGTGGGATGGCCGTGAGTTCTCGGTAGATCTGATAGGGTTGCCGATGGCCAACCTTGAGATTATTCTGGGCATGGATTGGTTGTCTAGAAACTGTGCATTGATTGGTTGCTGTGCAAAGCGCATGGTAATGTTTCCGTGTGATTCCACAGCTAGTTCCTCGCCATACATTTCACTGCTGCAGGCCAGGAGAGTGCTGCGAGCAGGGGCATTGGGTTATGTCATGTTGGGTGGTTTGGTGAGTGGGACACAGGAGGATATCACTGGCATTCCTGTGGTGGGGGAGTTCCTTGAGGTGTTTCCTGAGGAGATTCCTGAGTTTCCGCCACAGCGGGAGATAGAGTTCTCCATTGACTTGTTGCCCGGTGTGGGGCCGATTTCTTTAGCTCCTTATCGGATGTCGCCACCGGAGTTGGCTGAGCTGAAGAAGCATATTGAGGATCTTTCGGCGAAAGATTTCATTAGACCGAGTGTATCTCCTTGGGGAGCACCGGTCATCTTCGTGAAGAAGAAGGACGGGACAATGCGATTGTGCACTGACTACAGGAAGTTGAACAAGGTGACAATCAAGAACAAGTATCCTCTTCCTCGGATTGATGATCTGTTGGATCAGCTCAGGGGTGCTTGTGTGTATTCCAAGATTGATCTCCGGTCCGGATACCATCAGATTCAGGTGAAGCCGGAGGATGTCCCGAAGACCGCGTTTCGTTCGAGATACGGTCATTTTGAGTATTTGGTGATTCCGTTTGGACTCACAAATGCGCCAGCAGTGTTCATGGATTACATGAACAGGATTTTCCAGCCGTATCTGGATCAGTTTGTGATTGTCTTCATTGATGATATTCTGATCTACTCCAAGACTGAGGAGGAGTATGTGGAGCATCTGAGGATAGTTCTGCAAGTGCTGAAGGAGAAAAAGCTTTATGCTAAACCTTCCAAGTGTGAGTTTTGGCTCAAATCAGTCAAGTTTCTGAGGCATGTGATTTCAGCAGATGGAGTTGTAGTGGATCCCAACAAGATTGAGGTCGTGTTGGATTGGGAGAGACCCAAGACAGCTACGGAGGTGAGGAGCTTCTTAGGTTTGGCAGGTTACTATCGGAGGTTCATCAAGGGTTTTTCCACGATGGTTCTCCCTTTGACTCGCCTTACCCGAAAGGAGACTCCACTTGTGTGGACTCACGAGTGTGAGGCTTGCTTCCAGGAGTTGAAGGAGAGATTGACTTCTTCACCGGTGTTGATCCTTCCTGATCCTGAGGAGCAGTTTGAGCTTTACTGTGATGCTTCTGGAAAGGGGCTGGGCTGTGTGCTGATGCAGTCTGGTAGAGCTGTTGCTTTTGCTTCGAGGCAGTTGAAGCCTCATGAGGAGAACTACCCGACTCATGATTTGGAGTTGGCTGCGATTGTGTTTGCTTTCAAGATTTGGAGGCATTATCTTTTTGGTTTGAGGTTTGTGGTGTTCAGTGACCACAAGAGTTTGAAGTACCTGTTCGACCAGAAGGAGTTGAACATGAGGCAGAGGAGATGGATGGAGTTCATAAAGGACTACGACTTTGAGCTAAGGTATCATCCTAGCAAGGCCAATGTGGTAGCTGATGCTTTGAGTCGGAAATCCAGTAGTTCATCCAGTTTGCTACTTGGTAACTTCAATGTGGTTGAGAAGTTCCGCCATTTGGCAGTGACCGCTCCGTGTGCGAGCGTACTTCTCGGGTTGGAAGCATCAGATGTCGTGAACGAGCTGCTAGAAAAGATTAAAGAGGCACAAGTTCAGAGAGAGTGTCTGGATTATGTGAAGAACCAAGACGGTGTGTCTTGGAATGATGATGGATTGTTTTTGTTCCAGCGGAGGATTGTGGTTCCTCGAGGTCCGTTGACAGAAGAGGTTATGGAAGAAGGCCATAAGGGTCAGTTTTCTATCCACCCTCGTGCTACTAAGATGTATCAAGACTTGAAGAAGAACTTCTGGTGGCCGGGCATGAAGAAAGATGTTGCCATCTTTGTGTCCAAGTGTTTGGTTTGCCAGAAGGTGAAGATTGAACACCAGAAGCCGTCTGGTAAACTTCAACCTCTTGAGATTCCGGAGTGGAAATGGGAGAGCATTTCCATGGACTTCGTTGTGAGTTTGCCGAAGACTCAGGTTGGCTGTGACTCGATATGGGTCATTGTGGACAGACTGACGAAGTCTGCCCACTTTCTTCCAGTGAATGTGAGCTTCACTACAGAGCAGTTGGCCATATTGTATGTTCGCGAGATTGTGAGGCTTCACGGGGTGCCCGTGAGTATCATCAGTGATAGGGACCCGAAGTTCACATCTCGATTCTGGGAGGCGCTGCAGGGCGCTTTTGGTACGCAGTTGAGATTGAGTACCGCCTATCACCCTCAGACTGATGGACAGACTGAGCGGACTATCCAGACCTTGGAGGACATGTTGCGGGCTTGCAAGTTGGAGCAGGGCTCGGCATGGGATAGGTACCTTCCTTTGGTAGAGTTTTCGTATAACAACAGTTTTCATGCTAGCCTGGGCATGGCACCCTACGAGGCGCTCTACGGTAGGAGGTGTCGTACACCTACCTACTGGTCGGAGGTTGGGGATCGTGAGTTGTTTGGCTTGGATTTTGTTCAAGATACCACCCTGCAGATCCAGATGATCAGGGAAAAGCTGAAGCAGGCGCAGAATCGTCAAAAGAGCTACTACGATGTCAAGCATCGTCCACTGGAGTTCAGTGAGGGTGAGCACGTGTTTGTGAGACTTTCACCTGTCACCGGTGTTGGACGGGCACTCGGAGTGAGGAAGCTGAGCCCGCGCTTTATTGGGCTATACCAGATTCTTGGTAGAGTAGGACCTGTTGCCTACCGGCTTGCCTTGCCTCCGAACCTGGTTAACATCCATGATGTGTTTCACGTGTCTCAGCTTCGGAGGTACATAGCAGATCCTTCGCACGTGGTGCAACCGGATGATGTGGAAGTTTGGGAAAACTTAAAGACTCTCGTAGGACCACTAAAGATTCTCGATCGTGGCGAGAAGCAGCTGAGGAGCAAGATCATTCCGATGGTCAAGGTGCAGTGGACCGGAAGGACTCCTGAGGAGTGTACTTGGGAGCGAGAGGACGAGCTTCTCCGGCAGTACCCCGAGTTTCGACCAGGTATGTTTCTGATTTTGAGGTCAAAATCCTAAAAAGGTGGGGTGAATGTAAGAACCCGCACCGTTAATTAAGGTATTTAATTAATAAATTACGAGAAAATAGGAAATGATTCTATAATTGACCCTAATAATTATTTATGAGGCTTAATAATCGTAATAAGTGATTAAGAATGCTGAAAGTCGCTTTTCGGAAGAAAAGTGCAGATACCGGTTCTGCTAGTCGGTATAAATGCGTGACGAAAAATATCCCAGAAAATTAATGTAAGTGCATGATAATTACTAGAATAATATGTAGGACTTGTAAAACGAGTTTCAAGTCCAGATAATGAGAATTGGTGCTGGAAACCGGTACTGGCTTGGAAAAGCGCGTACCGGAAAAGTGCTCAGAAAATTATGTCGTTTCATAATCCAAAGTTTGGGATTAAAATGCTAAGCGTAGCAATTAAAGTTAATATTGTGTGTTTAAGTGCGTTTGGGCTATAAATACCCTTATTAAGGGCACATTGCCCTAGATACCAGATTTTGCTACGTGAGTGGTGTTGGTGGCTGACCAGAAACACAACCTTTGGGTTTTCTCCTTCCTTTTCTTGAGGTTCAAGGCCTTGTCTTCCTTGATTCTTCACTTTTTCTCTTGTAAACACATCGGGTGAGTGTGAACAATCCTTGTGAGTGAGAAAGAGACTTCTTTTCTGAGTTTGGCTTCTGTCTTGAGAGGGTGAGCTTGTTGTTTTCATGTTTTGGGAAGGAGGGAGCTTTCCTTAGGTATTTTGAAGCTTCAAGGAGCTTCCTTGTTGTGTAAAAGAACCACCTTTGTGCACCATTTTCGTGTGCAGAGAGAGACAGAACCTTGGAGCTGTTGTGTGAGCTCCAAGAGCACCCTTTTTCTGAGTTTGAGCTTTGGTAAGCCTTGTCACCTTTGATCTTGAGTTTTAAGCTTAAAAGTGAAAGCTTGATGCATGATAAGGCTTAAAGATGATAACTTGTTGTGGGGTAATGTTGAACACACCTAGAAATGCATGTTTAGGTGCTTTAAATCGTTAAAAACCCAACCTTGGAAGGATATCTTCACGAAAATGCAGAAACTGCATTCTGTCGTGAAATATCCGGATATCGGCCTGTGGAATATCCAGATATGGGATATCCGGATATGTGTATTCGGATATGGGTTTTGTGTATCCGGATAATAGATATCCGGATATGGGATTCTGGATATCCGGATATGGAATATCCGGATATGTACAGTTAGATATCCGGATATTGCATATCCAGATATGGTCCCGAGGAATATCCGGATATTCTGGGATTTCGTAGAACAGTAGCTGTGCTGTGTGTACAGCAGGCTATTGGGGGTTTGTGGACCCTAGATTGAGGAAGTTGAACTTCTGTATTTAATGAATTAAGCCAGAATCATGGGATTAAGGGCTTGTGGCTTGTTAGAAGCTTTAAGACTTGAAAACATAATGAAAAGGCGTTGTCTTAATATTGTATGCTTGTGGTGCATGTTGTTGATGTATTATTGGTCCATAACAGATTGTGAATCTGCTGTGTTTGGACTCTGAGCTGTGGACTCTTGGCTTTTGGAGTTAGCTTGCAAGGTAAGCTTTCGTGTCCTCGGTTTAGCCATGTTGTGGTTCCACCATGTCCCATGGGGGTATGGTTTATGCATGCTGTGTACATGCTTTTGGATATTTGATATGTTGATTGAACTTTACATGTAATGACTTTTAATATGCATGTGTTGTTTCATCTTGACGGGAAGCCTGAGTATGTAACGCCATACAAGATGGTGTACCGGGGTGAATGCAAGTGGTACTTGCACGGTGTGTAGGTGATAGACGTATACCTGCACTGTCTCTGGCCAGTAGATTAGTATTGACACACATGACATGATTATCTGCTGCATTGCATTGTTTTTGAAATGATGAATGATAAACTGCTTTTGAACTTATATTGCACATGTAAGTGAGTGATAACTCATATTTTGTTACACTTATTTTTTACTCTTGGTTGGTATTTTTATGATTTATTTGAATTAAATAAAGGTCTTTTGGGTCAATTCACTATTCTAGATTTTAGTTGGGTTTAATTGATTTTCGTCATAATTTTTCAGATTTAATTGATGTCCGATTGACTCCGTTCTTGTTGCTATTTGCAGCTAACAGATAGGGCTACAATCGCTATTTCAGCTACTGAAGCCCAATTCGGACGGGAAGATGGTCGAAACTTGATCTCAAGATGACGTGTTTTGCTGGAATTTTATTTTGACGTTTGGACTTGTAATTCACATTAGGACCCAATGTGTTTAGGGCCCAAGGCCATGTTTTATTTTATTGTTTTATTTTTTATTTAGCTTTTATTTTATCTTTGGGCTGAAGTGATGAAACCCTAGCCGTCCTGCGTGACGGCTATTTAAAGGGGACTCTAGGAAACCCTTAGGAGTCAGTTTTACAATAGAAAAGTATTTTCTCTGAAGCGTTATTCGCGTTCTTCATCGTTTTCTTCTTCTTCTTATTTCAATTATGCTTACCTTAGCCATGCGAGGCTAAGAACCTTTTAATCAACCTAAGGGTAATAGATTCCATGGATTAGTCTTGAGGGTCTGCGTTTATTTCAAATCAGTTTTTGTTTCCCTTCCAAACTCAGATTGATATCGTGCGATCGTGGATATTCATTCTGAGGTTCACGATTGCGATTATGGAAAGGGATTAATCATCAGATTTAATGATTAGGTTGATTGACCCTATGACCTTAAATCAAGCGGGATGATATTCTGCGATTGTATGAGTAAAAGCATTGTCTTTGATCAAATGCTAAGCGATCGCTTAGAGAGGGTTGTTAATTGGAAATAAGGATTCTGATCCGATTGACAAATCAATCACGATTCTGATATTTTCTCATCCGACCAAAGACGTCCATGGATCCCAAACCTTAGGTTGGTTATTTTTAATTACGAATTTTTATTCCAAATTTATATTCTGCCTCTTTAATTATTGAATCAAAATCTAAAACCCCCCTTTTAATTTTCTGTTCTCATAAGCGATTTTAACCAAAACAATTTCCTTGAGAGACGACTTAGGGTTTCTACTTTACTGCAAATTTTCTGAACCCTAATTAAAAAAATAATTTTTAATTTTCGCGAGTTCGACAGCTCGTGTCAGTGAGCTTGGGGTGGAAGATCCTTGTGGACTCACTGACTTACTGAGATTTCTAGATTAGAGATCTTACCCCACGTTTAGGGAATGCTTATTTCAGGATCAGGTAGTATGGGTACTGATGCCTCAGGCGACAGGAGGCCGGAGCTTAGCTGATTATGTTTTACTGCTTTATGTTAGCATGACTAGATTTGGGATGCTCTTTATGTTTTCCGCTATTTATGATATGTTGTTGTTGAGGCTGATGTTGGGCATGTTGCCTTATTTGAGTGAGCATGGGGATTGTCCATGACACTTTCTGTTAGTACTTGTAGTTTGGAGTTGTATAAACTGTTAGATGGTCCGGTCTATGTTGTTGTAGTTCCGTGACTAGAGCCACACTTATGTTATCTATGTTATGAGGTATTTCAGTTAGCTGTTTTATTGCAATTACATACGAGCGATATTTTATTAATTGATTATTAAGCAAGTTGGTAATGTTAATGACATCATAATTGAAAAGAAAAAGTAATTCCGCATTTTAATTAAGCGCAACTTAATACGATATTATGATAACATTACCGGATATATACGGGGTGTTACAAGCAAGCTGCCGAAGCCATGAGGATGAATGACTTCAGGATTATGTACGAAAAATTGGAGGAGAGGTTGAAAGAAGCTGAGCGTAATGTCCAGCTTTACCGTGGTGAACTTGAGAAGTCGGTCACCGGCTCCTTCTATAATGCCCTTAACCAACTCCAAGTACTTAATCCAAAAGTGTCTTTGAATATAATCGGCTTAAATGCTCGTGCATATGTCAGCAATGGTAAAATCATTCCATTTGTTGCCACCTCTCCCTCTGGTGTCTCGGTTACTCAATCTGAGAGAGAAGGTGCTACCATTAAGGATGGGGAAGAGGCAGCCAACCAATCTGCTAAGGAGATTGCGGTGTTGGAAGATCCTCCTGCTGGCAAAACTCAATGAAGGTCCGGGATGCCGGTTACCTTTGTAATTTCTATTTGGGGCCTTTGAGCCCCCTTTTTACTTATTTTGAATATTGTCGGTTTTACTTCGGGTTAAATTTGCTCTTTGAGCCTTTTATCTTCTTCTCATTTTCTGCTTTATGATTTGACGTCTTGCATTTCTTACTTTCCGAATTTACCATAGATGCATTTATCTAGGTATTTTGATTTTCATAATCCGGCATGTTCTCCTGGAGCCTTTATTCAATTTCTCAAAAAGTTTAACTCGTCTTCGCCTTTTTGGCAAATGGGCTTCTGCCTCTATTATCTAAGTTTATAACATAGGCAATTTTCTCATACTTTAAACCGTGTCCGATTTGCCCTATTCTGGATGAGTTGCAAGTCGGGTGGATTTTACTTTGAGAACCCGGACTTTTCTGAGTTATGCATTAAGCTTTATCCAAGTTTTACCTCATATTTATTGGTGATTATTCCAACTTGGATAAATTTACTAAACCCGTGCATTCTACGAGTTTTATATTATTGACCTGGCCGAGGTCAAAGCATTGTACGGATTCCGCTTTATGTCATTTTCCATGACGCATGTTTGTTTTGACTTACCCGTTTTGGTAAGCCTGTATTAGTAATGGATCTCGTCTTTACTGACCTAACCATTTGCTATAATTTGAATTTTGTAATTCAACTTTATCTAAGATAAAGACAACACTGTCATCTATCCCTTTTGGTTCGTAGACCAAAATAAGGAGCATTTGGACTTGATCAGAGTCACTATGACAAATTGTTCTTGTACCTCGGATTTCGTATTGATGCATCAAAAATAGACAAGGACAAATCCCTAATAGAGGAAAATACAACTGAATTGAACTTTTTCAAAACTACGAGGGAGGATCCCGGATTTAGCTATAATATATCTTGAGCTTATCCGCATTCCAAGTTCTCTTAATTCCTTTGCCTTCTACTGTTTCTAGGACATAAGCTCCTTTTCTGAGCTTCTCTTTAACCCGGTATGGGCCTTCCCATTTTACAGCTAGCTTTCCATCTCTAGAGTTTTTATTGCCAATGTATGCCCTCCTGAGTACCAAGTCATTTTTCTCAAAGATTCTTGGTCTCACTTTTTTATTATATTTGACTGCTGTTTGTTGTTTAGCCATCATATCCCGGCAGTGAGCTGTAACTCTGGTTTCGTCAACAAGATCTAACTCAACCATTAACAATTTGTTGTTTTGTTGTTCGCCTTGCTTGACATTATTTAGCCTCTTGCAATAGGGTTCTCCAATTTCCACCGGGATCATGGCTTCGCAACCATATGTCAGTCGAAAAGGGGTTTCCCCGTTGCAGTTTGGGTACTTGTTCTGTATCCCCAAAGGACAAAGTATAGCTGCTAAACCCATCTTTCTTCAGCATCGAACATTCGTTTTTTGAGACCATTCACAATTACTTTGTTTACTGCTTCATCTTGTCCATTCGACTGTGGGTGTTTCACAGATGCAAAGCGATGTTTGACTTGTAGGTCTTTTATCAACTATTGGAATCTTTTATCAGCAAACTGTGTGCCATTGTCAGTTACCACCTCAGTCGGTATCCCAAATCTGGAGACAATGTTCTGTTCAAAGAACCTTTGTACTCTAGCCGAGGTGATCATGGTGACTGGTTATGCTTCTATCTACTTTGTAAACTAATCCACAACTACAATCAACCACTTTAATTGCTCTTCTGCAGCTTTGAAGGGTCCCAGCAAGTCCATTCCCCATTTGAAAAAGGGTCATGGCGCCGAGATATATTTCAGTTCTTCAGGTGGTGAAATAATTAGCTTGGCATGCTTCTGGCAGCTGCCACATCTCTTGACATGTTCTTTAGAGTCTGCCTCCATAGTCGGCCAGTAATAACCAGCTCAGAGGGCCTTTCTAGCCAGAGCTTTACCTCCTATGTGATGGCCATTGATTCCTTCATGTATCTCAGCCAGAACATATTCTGCTACTTCCGAGTTCAAATATTTCAGCATAGGGATATGTAAACCCTTCCTAAACAGCTGATCGTTCTCAATTGTGTATTGTGTCGCATCTCAGACCAGCTTCCTGGTTTCCAGTCGATCTTCTGGCAATACTCATTTTTCAAAGTATGCCACTATGGGTTGCTGATATGCACTCAGCATATAAGGAAAACTAAGCCAAAAAGAGAAAGAATGTTGATTAAATCTTAAGCAAAAAGGGCAATAATCACTGTTGATCTGTCAAAATCTTAATCAGAGATTGCATACTGATTTTATGTTGATTTCGTAGGAAAAACAGACAAACTGGAGCTAAAAAAAAAAGGTAAACTGAAGGCCCATGCTCACAGCATGAAGGGAGCTCTTCCACACAGAGGCATCCACGCTACCAGCGTGGGACTCACGCTAGTAACGCCAGAGATCAAATTCAAGCAGAAGCTACCACGCTACTAGCGTGGGATTGACGCTAGTAGTGCCAGCCTTTTCACAAACCCACGCTTGCAGCGTGGAAGCCACGCTAGTGGCGTGGGGCTCCAGGATCTTGAAGAAAAACTCCCACGCTCACAGCGTGGGAACCACACTAGTGGCGTGGGAGGTGCGTCAATCAGCATTAAATCCCTTTTAAATCATAGACAAGATCACACTGAGATTACGACAAGTATTCAATCAAGATTCTACACCAGGTCAAAAACTCTATAAATAGAGACTCAGACCTCAATAGAAAGGAACTTTTGCACAGAGAGGAAGACGGAGGCAGAACGCAAAGCAAGCTTCTTCTCCAATTTTCTGGTTTTATTATTTTATTTTATGAATTCTTTTCAATTCTTAGAATTGTCAGACATGAATATGTATGGCTAGTTTTTTATTATTGTGGTAAGGGTCACAACCCTTGATGTGAACCCCTTGTAGTTTGGTTAAATTTATATTTAATTATTTCAAATTGCATTTATTTTATCCTGTTCTTCATCTTTTAATTCTTTTAGAATTGATCACTCTATTAGGATAGCGAGGGTTAGGGTTTTGAATAGGAATATTGGGATTCTAATTCCTGACAAGGGGTAAAATAACAGTTCATGTATGCACTAGGGATAGGCTACATGAACTGCAAACGTGGAAAATTCACTGGGTTAAAAGATTAACTTGAAAAAGGATTTCTAAGGGATTAGGATTCTAATAGGGTTAATAAAGTTAAGATCACTAAGGATTAAGGCTTAACTAATTAATTATAGATGGTGAATTGTTTGATCAATTGGGTAATTAAATATAAATATTAATCAAGATTACAAGGTGGGGATCGGAAAGGTGTTGGCGTCCTTTACTGCAATAGTTTCTTTTAATATTTTTCTCAAATCTCAACCTTTTACTTTAAAGTTTTCGAACTTCTCTTTGAATTGTTCACGAAATATTGAATAGTTTATAATTGTCACAACACAATTATTTCAAAAACCTCTTTTTTGTTAATCCAATAAGAAAAGAATAGTTAAATTAAATTTGGTGCCTCAATCCTCGTGGGACGATATTCTTACTCACTTTTTATTACTTGGTACGATCGGTGCACTTGCCAATATTACGCAACAAGTTTTTGGCGCCGTTGCCGAGGATTGACTACGCCTAATTTATTTTTAACTTTTGAATTTCTTTATTGGATTTTGTTTTGTTACTAATCTTTTTGCTACAGTTTATGCGAGGTAAAGTAAATCGAGACACTTTACAGTTTTATCCAGAAATAGAGAAAACTGCAAAGAAGAACCGAAAGCTAGCCAAGCAAAGAAAGCAGGAAGAATCCTCGATTTTCAGAACCAAAAGCAGAACCCGAGATGGCCGCAAATAATCAACCACCTCCTGCGGAGGGATTGATGGAGTCAATCTTGGCTCCAATGTTTACACGGCTGAATTCAAGCATCATCAGACCACCAGTCAACGCCAATAATTTTGACATTCAGCCAGCACTGATAAACTTAGTTGAGAAAAATCCATTTGGCGGAGAATACTATGAAGACCCCCAGATTTCATGGACAGATTTCTAAGAATCTGTGATACGACCAAGCATAATGGAGTGTCCGACGATGCAATTAGACTTAGACTATTCCCTTTTGCTATAACAGGGAAAGCTCTGAGATGGTTGGATAGGCAATCTCCCAACAACATCACAACGTGGGTTGATTTGGCTGCTAAATTCTTTGCAGAGCACTTCTCCAGGGAGAAATACAACAAGTTGGTGAATGAGATCACCAACTTCACTCAACATCCGGGAGAAATTTTATGTGCAGCTTGGACCAGGTTTCAAGAATTGATCTGGAACTCTGGAAGTGTCCCCCGTACGATTTGCCAAACGGAAAGAATGCCAGAGTTTTCTATAACGGAATGACGCTGGAATCCAGGATGGTGGTCAATGGTGCAGCTGGAGGAACCATAGCAAGGAAGACAGCAACTGAAACTTTAGAGTTAATCGACAACATGGCAAGAGCTGATAATGCTTCGACGAAAGTTCATCCAGTTCAACCCAAGAAGGGAATTTTACAACTGGGAAACAATGATGCGTCACTAGCTGAGCAAAAGGTGATCTCACAACAGCTAGCCAGTCTGAACGCCAAGCTAGATAGAATGCAGATCTCATCTAAAGTTAATGTATTCAACTGTGAGTACTGCAAAGAGCCGTATGAGACTAATGAGTGCCCTACATTCAATGGAGTTGAACCATTCCAAGTCAATGGAGTGTGGTATGATCCAAGGCCACCACAGGATACCCAAAGTTACCAGAGAAATCAGAATGGAGGCCAAGGGAACAACTTTCAAAGGAGGAATCAAGGGAGCGGCTTGGATTATAAATCCAACAACTATCTATAACCTCCTCCTCTGCCACAAAAGAGCCATCCGAATTGGAGAAAGTAATGATACAACTGGCCAAGACCACTAATGATCACATAATTGTGACAAGAGCCTACCACAAGAACCAGGATGCTTCCATTCGAAACTTGGAGAGTCAAATAGGCCAGTTGTCTAGACAGTTGGTTGAAAGAGCTCAAGGACAGTTCCCAGGAGATACAATTGTGAATCCAAAGGCAGACTGCAAGTCCATTGTAACCAAGAGTAGGATTGTGATCACTCCTTAAGACAAGCCAAAATTGGTTCAGCATGAGAAAGAAGAAGAAGCATCTGCCAGAGAAAAAGAAGAACCTGCAAGGCAAGACAAAGAAGAAGCAAAGGAGAAAGCTGTTGAAGCTCCAAAGCAACCGATGGATTTTTCTCGTTTTGAGAAACCTCCTTATCCTATGAAGCTCAAGCAACAAGCACAGAAGCAACATTATGTCAGGTTTTTAGATATGTTTAAAAAATTGCATATTAATATTCCATTTGCTGAAGCTCTTGCTAATATGGCTAACTATGCTAAATTTATGAAAGATTTTTTGTCAATAAAACATATGTTGCAGGATTGTGAGACAGTAGCACTTACTAAAGAATGCAGTGCCATCATACAAAAGAAGTTTCCACCAAAGCTTCAAGATCCTGGGAGTTTCAACATCCCAATTGCGGTAGGCAACACTAATGTTGGCTGGGCACTGTGTGATCTCGGAGCAAGCATCAACTTGATGCCATTATCAATATGCAAGTCTTTGGGAATTACTGAGTTGAAGCCAACCATGGTCTCTCTACAGCTCGCTGACCGTTCTTTGAGGAGACCTAATGGAATCATAGAAGATGTTCTTGTTAAAGTTGACAAGTTCATCTTCCCTGCTGATTTCATCGTGTTAGACATGGAGGAAGAGAGTGAAATGCCCCTTCTGTTGGGTAGACCGTTCTTGGTCACAGCTCGAGCTATGATTGATGTAGAACAAGGAAAGCTCGAGTTGAGGATGAATGATGAGAAAATCACTATAAATGTTTTTGATGAAATGAAGAATCCCTCTGATCATAGTGATTGTTTCAAACTTGAAGTGTTTGAAGAGGTGGTTATGGAAGAGAAAAATGATTATCAAGAGCTTGAAGAAGAGTTAAAGGCTCTAGATGAAGCTGCTCCAGAAGAAGAGCGAGCAACTGTCTTTGAGGTGGTAGAAAAGAAAGAAGATGACTCAACTACATTGGTACCAAAGGTGGAATTAAAAGAGTTGCCTGAAACTCTTAAGTATGCCTTCTTGGGAGACGAAGAACAATATCCTGTTATCATCAATAAGGAAGTCCATCAGCAGCATAAAGAAAGTAAGCCAAAGGTTAAGATGGAAAAGCCCAAGAGTAAGAAAAAGCATGTGAAGACTAAGTTCAAAGTTCCTGAGAATCCTCATCCTCATTCACATGCATATGATCATGGAAGGAAATAATACTGAATCAAGAAGATTGGGTCATCAATGGCAGCATGTTTCCAACCACCATAAAATCACAAGGGGTACGTCAGGCTCGTGATGTTAAACAAGCGCTAATTGGGAGGCAACCCAATAGTTGTTTTTCTGTTTTTAATTTATTTTTATTTTTTTGCTTAGGTTAGTTTAATTTTTAATAAGTCAAGTAAGTGGTGAATTAGTGACCATATAAAAAAAAATTAAATCTGGGAATTGGAGCTGTCAGCGCCACAAGACCAAAAGAGACAGTGAGTTACGCGCTCACAGCGTGGTAAACACGCATCAGCGTGGAAACCTCACGAAGTCCTCGCGCCAATAGCATGGATTCCACGCTGCGAGCGCCATCAAACAAAATGAGGCAGTGAGTTTCGCGCTCACAATGTTAAACCCACGCTGTGAGCGCCAGTTCACTTCACCATGATACTTACTTTGACATTTTATTTTGCTGTTTTGAGTATTTTGTTGGATTAGTTGGTTGAATTATTTCTCTTTATGCAGTACACTTTGATGATTATTCTGTTTTACTGTTTAATAAGTGTGTGTGTGTGTGTGTGTGTGTGTGTGTGTTCCACCTGGCAGAATTAGCTTCTTCAACCAGTATAGTAGTTGCTGAGGATAGTAACGTTCTACATCTGGGAATTGTCGCATGTTGTATGCGAGACTTGCTAAATACTGCGGAACTACACAACGGAAAGGACGTCTAAACAGAAAATTTTCTGAAAAAGGGGAGATATTTTAACCTTCAATTATTTATTTATTTATTTATTTTTTTCTGTTTTCAGTAGATTCAATTTTATTTTATTTTTTAAAAAAAAGAGAAATTTTTTTAGAGTATTCCTGAACAAGCAGTCCCAGAGTGTTTTAAGCTTACTCACTAAGTAATTAGATTGAGTTAGAGGAAGCATGATATCTGTGAGCAATTAATTATTTTTATCTGAGAATGATGACTGCTCGTTTTTATAACTGTTTTGGTTAAAATTTTCGGATAATGCTTGATGTGAAACTGTGAATTAAGATTCTAGTTTGAATTATAACTGTGAGGATTTGAGCCTAAACAGAAATTTTTTTAGAGAGGCCTCACTGTAGTATTTTCTAGAACTTGAACTGTTTCTCTGGCTTGCATGCTTTACTGAAATGATAAGGGCATTTTTATTCTTGTTAACTTAGAGCCAAACAGCCTACCTATAAGAATTCTCATTGTTAAGCCCTTTTGAGCCTTAAACCAGTTCATTCAAACCTGATGAAAAATACTTAAATCCTATTTCTCTTGACACACCTTGAGAGATTGAATGTTGATCAAAGAAGAAAAGTCAAATTACTTCTCAAAAGGAAAAGTTAAGTAGCTGAACAAGGAAAAGAAGAAAATTTGCAGCTCAAAAGAGAAAAGAAAGAAAAACATCTGCAAACAAGGAAAGAAAAGGGTAGTAAAAAAACAGGGAAAGAATCTTAAGTCTGTAAGATGAGGCAAAGCCCAGAAAAGAAGCAAGTATTGTTAAAATCAATATTTCAATCTCTCCAATCAGCTTCTGACCAAAAGATTCTCACCCCCAAACCAGGCCAAGTTAGGATATCAATTCTTGATATAACTGACAAGCATTGTTGGAAGTTTTAAACAGAGAGTTATACATGCATAGCAGTCTGAATTCTTAAGATTTTGTGTTCCATGTTTTCACAGAATTATTCTTTGCCGATAACTTTAATCTATTACATTGCTGAGGACAACAAAGTTCAAATTTGGGAATTGTTTGATATGCACTCAGCATATAAGGAAATCTAAGCCAAAAAGAGAAAGAATGTTGATTAAATCTTAAGCAAAAAAGGCAATAATCATTGTTGCTCAGTCAAAATCTTAATCAGAAATTGCATACTGATTTTATGTTGATTTCGTAGGAAAAATAGACAAACTGGAGCTAAAAAAGAAAAAGCTAAACTGAAGGCCTACGCTCACAGCGTGGGTATGACACTCACAGCATGAAGGGAGCTTTTTCACACAGAGGCATCCACGCTACTAGCGTGGGACTCACGCTAGTAGTGCCATAGATCAAATTCAGGCAGAAGCTACCACGCTACTAGCGCGGGATTGACGCTAGTAGCGCCAGCCTTTTCACAAACCCACGCTTGCAGCGTGGAAGCCACGCTAGTGGCGTTGAGCTCCAGGATCTTGAAGAAAAACTCTCACGCTCACAGCGTGGGAACCACGCTAGTGGCGTGGGAACCACGCTAGTGGCGTGGGAGGTGCGTCAATCAGCATTAAATCCCTTTTAAATCAGAAACAATATCACACTAAGATTACGACAAAGATTCAATCAAGATTCTACACCAGGTCAAAAACTCTATAAATAGAGACTCAGACCTCAGTAGAAAGGAACTTTTGCACAGAGAGGAAGATGGAGGCAGAACGCAGAGCAAGCTTCTTCTCCAATTTTCTGGTTTTATTATTTTATTTTATGAATTCTTTTCAATTCTTAGAATTGTCAGACATGAATATGTCAGGCTAGTCTTTTATTATTGTGGTAAGGGTCACAACCCTTTATGTGAACCCCTTGTAGTTTGGTTAAATTTATATTTAATTATTTCAAATTGCATTTATTTTATCCTGTTCTTCATCTTTTAATTCTTTTAGAATTGATCACTCTATCAGGATTGCGAGGGTTAGAGTTTTCAATAGGAATATTGGGATTCTAATTCTTGACAAGGGGTAAAATAACAGTTCATGTATGCACTAGGGATAGGCTACATGAACTGCAAACGTGGAAAATTCACTGGGTTAAAAGATTAACTTGAAAAAGGATTTCTAAGGGATTAAGATTCTAATAGGGTTAATAAAGTTAAGATCACTAAGGGATTAGGGCTTAACTAATTAATTATAGATGGGGAATTGTTTGATCAATTGGGTAATTAAATATAAATATTAATCAAGATTACAAGGTGGAGATCGGAAAGGTGTTGGCGTCCTTTACTGCAATAGTTTCTTTTAATAATTTTCTCATATCTCAACCTTTAACTTTAAAGTTTTCAAACTTCTCTTTGAATTGTTCACGAAATATTGAATAGTTCATAATTGTCACAACACAATTATTTCAAAAACCTTTTTTGGTAATCCAATAAGAAAAGAATAGTTAAATTAAATTTGGTGCCTCAATCCTCGTGAGACAATATTCTTACTCACTTTTTATTACTTGGTACGATCGGTGCACTTGCCGATATTACGCAACAGTTGCCTCCAGTCATTTGCCGAGGTTATAACCATCGCGTAACTCGGCATTGTTAGACTTTGTTGCACCACAGTTCTGTGGTTACCTGGATTTTTGGTACTTGCCAATTTAAACAAGATATCAGCCCGATTATTTCCCCCCTACGGAATATGAGTGACTTGCACTTCATCGAAATCGGCCATCATCTCTTGTACTTTGTCCAGGTATTTAATTATTAGAGGACCCTTGGCCTGATACTTTCCTTCTATCTGTGAAGTCACTAATTGTGAGTCACTGAAGATTTTTACCCTTCTAGCTTCGTGTTCTTTAGCCTGCATCAATCCGGCTATTAAAGCTTCATACTCTGCTTGATTGTTCGAAGTTGGGAAGCCTAAGTTTAAGGAGTGTTCAATTGTTACTACTTCTGGGCTTTCGAGTATGACTCCAGCTCCACTTCCTTTATTGTTGGAGGATCCATCTATATAGACCTTCCATGCATCCCCAGATTCTTCACGTTCCGGGTCAATGGTGTTAGCTCTATTATGAAGTCGGCCAGATCTTGTGACTTAATGGCTTTCCGACTTTCATATGTTATGACGTATTCACTGAGCTCAATTGCTCAGTTAGTCATTCTTCCTGCTAGGTCCGGCTTGTGCAACACTTGACGTATAGGCTGATTGGTCCTGACTATTATTTGATGTCCCTAAAAATATGGCCGCAATCTTCTAGCCGTGATTAGCAAAGTAAAAGGCATTTTTTTCTAGCTTTTGATATCTGACCTCTGCACCTTGTAAGGCTCTGCTGATGAAATAAATCGGCTGTTGGCCGTTATCGGTTTCCTTAATCAGGACAACACTTATTGCCTCCTCCTCCACAGCCAAATACAGAATTAGAATGTCTCATGGTTCTGGCTTTAAGAATACTGGTGGGGTTTCTAAACATTTCTTGACTTTTTCGAATGCGGCTTGACATTCCGGGTTCCATCCTTCCATTGCTTCCTTCTTTATTAATTTAAAGAATGGGAGGGAATTCTCAGCAGACTTTGGTAAGAACCAGGTTAATGCAGCTAATCGACCGGTTAACTGCTGAACCTCCTTTTTATTTTGTGGTACCTCCATATCAAGTACTGTCTTGCACTTGTCAGGGTTTGCTTCAATTCCTCTATGAGTTAACATGAAACCCAAAAACTTCCCAGCTAAGACTCCAAATGCACATTTTACCGGGTTTAGACGGATGCGATACTTCCTGAGCTTCTGAAATGTCTGCTCAAGATCCTGGACATGATTTTTCATATCAAACGACTTTACTATCATATCATCAATGTATACTTCTACATTTTTGCCCAGTTGATCTTCAAATACTTTATTAATCTTTCTTTGATAAGTTTCCCCTGCGTTTTTAAGCCCAAATGGCATCACATTGTAGCAGTAGTTAGCCTTTTCAGCAATAAAGGCAGTTTTTTCTTGGTCCATTGGGTACATTGGAATCTGATTGTAACCCGAGTAGGCATCCATAAATGACAACAAAAAAAATCCAACCGAGTTATCTACCATCTGGTCTATGTTAGGCATAGGATAAGAATCCTTTGGGCAGACCTTGTTCAAGTCCATATAATCAGTACAGACTCTCCACTTTCCATTTGGTTTTTTCACCATCACCACGTTCGCAAGCCATGTTGTGTATTGTATTTCCCGAATGAACCCAACATCCAGCAACTCCTTCACGTTTTCTTCTAGGACTTGTTTCCTCTCTTGTCCCAATTTCCTTTTCTTTTGAGAGACCGGTATGTATCCGGGATAAACTGCCAGCTTGTGGCAACAGAAGGTAGGATTGATGCCTGGGATATCAGATGACCTCCAAGCAAATACATTTGTGTTGCTCTTGAGGAAATCGGCTAACTCTTTTTTAATTTGAGGATCTATGGTCTTACCAATTCGGGTAAATTGACCAGGTTCTTCGCCTAATTCGAGGTTTTCTAACTCCTCATCGAGTTCGGGCCTCGGTATTGTTTCTTCTCTCATGTCGAGTTCAACCACATTAACAGGCTTCTTTGAATGGTGAGGAATTGAGCTCTTACCGAGTTTATCTCCTGGAAGAATCCGGGGTAGACTCGAGTGTCCGTCTTCATTTTCTTTGACGGTGTCGAAATAGCATCCCCTGGACTCCTTTTGATCTCCACAAACATTAATTATTTCATTCTTACTGCTTACCATTTTTATCTTCTGGTGCTTTGTAGAAACCAGCATGGCCCACTGGTGAATGGTTGGTCTTCCCAGAATTATATTATATTTTGATGGGAAATCAGCCACTATGAATCTGACCCGTTCTGATTTGAACGCTTCCTTTGTGCCCAAGGTCAACCTGAGGTCTATATAGCCTTTAGGAGGTGTATGCTCTTTGTTAAAAGCTATTAAGGTCGTTCTACAAGGTTTAAGGTCCTCCTCATCTAGGTTTATCTTTTTGAAAGCATCCCATAGTATGATGTCGGCACTGCTTCCTGCATCGACAAAAATCTTTTTAACCCGGCAATTTACCAAGGTTACAGCAATGACTAATCCGTCTACATGTCCCAGCAACACACCATGCATGTCCTCCTTGTAAAATAAAACAAAGGAGTATCTGGTTTGCTTAGGTCTTCCTTGAATTTAAGACAGTCCCGAATAGAGAGGACCTCTTTCAAGTATTTTCTTCTGGCACTTACAGTGTCCCCTCCTCCTCCAAAGGCTCCACTAATTATATTGCAGTCAAATTCCGCTTTCGAAAACTCATCAGGGTTGGAATCATCTTTGTGATTCCTTTCATCCTTGCTCTTCTTTTTAGGAACCATGCTTTTACTTCTCTTTCTGTTTCTCGATTTCCTTTTGTTGTTTCTAGAGCCTTGAGTTTTGATCACATATTAGCGTAATCTTCCATCTCTCACAAATTTCTCCACATTATTTGATCAGTTGTGTGACTCGGTCCATCATAAAAAGCACAGTATTTGGACTTGTGCAGACCTCCTATGTCAAATATTTCTACTTTCTTCATCTCCGTCATTGCCATTTCTCTCCAAATTTAAGAGCGTGACGCATTCAATGGTGTATATTTCTCATACCTTCCGACTCGATCTCGGCCATCCGGGATTCTGGCTCTAGAATCTTTTTTCTTATTGTCAATTCGTTCTTTTCCTTTCAGGGTCGGGCTTCTCCTTCTCGGGCTAGTTCTTTTACCCTCTCAGATTGTGCATTTGCAATCTCCATTTGCTCGAGTTCGAGGTACTTCTTCGAACGGGTTCTAAATTCTTCCAACGTCCTCATTGGGTCCTTATAGACCGACTTGACTAGTCTGGATGCACCGTCCAAACTAGCCACAATGAGATGTATGTGGACATTCTCTTGTAATCCCGGGACCTGCAATGCAGCGTCCTTGAACCGGTTGAGGTATCTCTGGAGGGTTTCTCCGGGTTGTTGACGTATCTTTCCAAGTGCGAACTCAGACTTTGGATGTTTTTTGCTCGTCGTAAAGTTTAAGAGGAATTTTTGCCAAAATTCCTCAAAAGATCCGATGGAATTAGCAGGAAGGGTTGAAAACCATGACTGCGCTGCCCCAGTTAGGGTTATGGCAAATATCCGAGATATGAGGGGTTCATCAATTCCTCGGATATACATGTTCGTCTCGAAAGCATCTATGTGGACTTGTGGATCCTGACTTCCATCATACTTTGGCAAGCGTGCCGAATCGAAATCCTCCGGGAAAGGAGCATTCAATATTTCACCAATGAAAGGGCTATTATTGTACTGCCCCCTGCTGTACTTCCTTCTGTATCCACCGGGTTCCACGCGTCCTCTGGTGATCTAAGTATTCTGGTTGGTGTTGATCCCATCCCGGTCCCTCTGCCCATTAGCTTGTGCTAAAGGGTCTTGATTCACGGCCTGCATAGCAACGTTTTGGCCACCCGTCGTCTGGTTTTCCAGGTTTGGGTTCGTTGTGTTCACCGGATTGGGCCTTTCGCGGTTTTCCACCGCAACAACCCGGTTCTGATGAACCAAGTCGTGATTTCCTTCCCGGCCATTAGCACGCTGACCTTCATCTTCTGTTGCCCCTGGTCCAGTTAGCTCCATTAAGCGTTGTTTCAGGTCTCGCATTCCCCTGTTATTTTCCTCTCGTATGGTCTGGAAATCTTGTTGCCGCTGAAGGTTATTACGATTTTCCTTCTCTGTAATTCACTACATAATCACAGCAAATGCATTCTGAGCTAGCCAAGTGTCTGGATCGGCTGATTGGGCAATGCGCGCAGCAAGATCCCCGGGATGCTGAGGAGGGTTGTTCTTTACTGGAGCCATAATTGGAGTTACACCCCTATCATGACGCGCTGGAGTGGAAGCGGTGTCTGAAACATCTTCACTGACATGAACGTGATCATAATCCACATCATTTCCTAGCTGGTGTTGAGGCTAATTTACCTCTTCCAGAACCGGATCCAGCGGTTGATTCTGATTTTGGGGTGGCTGCTGGCTACTGCTCCTTGTTTGGATTGCCATCCTTCGTCAAATTGGTGGGAACTTCAAATTCAGAGAAGAATTCCCCACAGACGGCGCCAATGTTCTGTCCTTAGGACAAAGATGTCCAGCCCAATAGGCTGGTATGTTTCTTTTGGATCTAGTGTCATCTCCAAGGTATCTATGAAGAAGATACTCTTGAGTCTAGCTGATCACTGTGCACAGAATACTATAACGGCGTTAGCCAATGGGGTGTGTGTGTGCGCACAGTGACAGCATAACAATAAAAGAGAGTGTGTGTCGTACCTTTAGGGTTTACCTTGCATTTATAAAGGTTACCTGTGGGTAGCGTGGATGGGCCTCTGGTGCCTCTGATAAGGGCCCAGGCCTGCTTGCTATGTTGTCGTATTAGGATTAATATCCTTGATGGATATCTATCCATGATTATTACTGATTCAGATCTTGGATTGCTCCTTGTTGGGCCTATCAGTTAATGGGCCCCTTATATGGGTCCATAACACCTTTATTTTTTAAATAAAATTTTGGACAAATAATATTAGATTTTTAGGAAAAGTTCAAAAATCTCCCTATATTTTTTTATCACTTATCCCTTCTTTCTGTTTTTATCACTTATCCCCTTATATTATTTTACATCAAAATACATCTTTAACAGTGTTAAAAACTTATATAATATATCTATTTTTCCCTTCTTAAAAACTTGGTGGGCTCCATTTGTTGTGAATTTGATACATGGGTACATCTTTTACAATAATTTCTAAGATATTCCTTCATTTAAATAATTAATCTACTAGCCAACACTTATTGTACTTAATAAAATTAAGAATGATAGATCTAATAAAATTCATTTCTTTTAAAATGTCTAATTTCTTATTCCAATTTTTTTATCTAAATTAATTTTATAGTCCACACTGAGACAAACTATTAGAAATTTAAAAAAAAAAATCATTAAATTAATTTCAATTAATAAAACATTACATATAATAATTTAAGCTCAAGACTAACTTGATATCTAAGTGCCATTTACAATGTCTTTTCTAAAAAATTTATATTTTAAAAAAATAAAAAATAAAAATTGCAACAAATATTAATACGTGTGTAATAAATTAAAAATTGAATCAATGTGATTAACGGTTGTTTGTTTATTTAAATTTTGTTTTGTCTGTGTACCAAAAAAATTTGTTTTGTCTTTAATGGATTGTTTTTAGCTTTTATTTGGAGTAGCTAAAATAAGTATCATAACTCATTGAAAAAATTTGGTCCAATCAAAACAATATCAGAAAAAATGCAGGACTGTTTACCGAAAAAAGAAAAAATGTATGACTTATTCAACAAACCCAATTGCACATACAGAAGCAATTATGTCATACTCTTTTTTTTTAGGCACAATACTTCATATTCTTATATAAAAATAAATAAATACTAATGTTCTATAATGAAATTTTTTTATCACTCATAGATTAAATAAAAGGCCTAGTACTCTTGTGATTGCAAAATTTGAGAGTTTGATCTCTAAAAATTATGAGCGCAGTGAACCCTAAGAAAGATGGTGAGAGAGAGCGAGGTGGTCATGGGAAGAACCCTGTCAAATCAAGTGAAGAACTGGATACTCTTCAAAGAAGTAATAAGAGGAATAAAGGTACAAGAGATCAGTTTTCAAAACATGTATCTATGATACCTAGGCAGGAAGGTTGGATGGAAGACGAGGATGGTCAACGTTCATCCTGGAGGTAAATTCTGATGCGTCATAATGGAGAATATGACAAATGGGAAGGAGAGGAGATTGATGGGGAAGATTTAGATGGGGAGGAACCTGCTGAGGAAGAAGATGTCAATCATGGAGGGATCAAGATGTGGGAGGAAGATGATGGATGTACTTATTTTAGCTGCACCAAAAGAGCAAGGAAGAGAATGAGGAAACCCTGGGAAAAAGCTCTGATTGTTAAATTCCTTGGGAAGAAAATAGGGGTAGAGTTTATGACGAAAAAAATAAACGTCTTATGGGCTAGAAAAGGCAAAATCAATGTCACTGATGATGGTAATGACTTTTTTGTAGTCCAGTTTAGTGATAAGGATGATCTCAACTTTGCGTTAAATGGTGGTCCATGGAATGTTCTGGGTCATTATTTATCGTTGAAAAACTGGGAACCAGCCTTTAGACCTAATAGTACTGGAATTGCTAAGATTGCTGCTTGGATTCGACTACTGGATATTCCCATTGAATTCTAAGATGAAGCTTTTTTTAGAAGGATTGGGAATTGGATAGGAAAGATGATCAAGGTAGACAACACTACAAATGCTCATGCAAGAGGAAGGTTTGCAAGAATTTGTGTTGAACTGAACCTATCTTAGCCATTAAAGGGTGATTATTACTGGAAGATTTTACCAAACAAATTGAATATGAAGGATTAGGTCTTATTTGTTTTGGTTGTGGGAAATATGGGCATAGCACTGAGGGCTGTTCTGATGCTCCAAAGCCCCGCAGACCATCAGATGTTCATAGCGAAGACCAAATTCATCAGGAGGAACCTGGCATCTCAGAATCCAATCGAAGCAAAGGTCGGGGACCTTGGATGGTTGTTAACCGTCAACACAGGAACCAACAACCTCCTCAATCGGCCGGTGCAACCCAGCCTGGCACTGGTTCAAAAATGTTACAAAGGAATGCTGGAAAGGGAATTATGAGTAGCGAAAATCATAGCGATAAGGAGGAAATTTTGCAATCTCGGTTTGCAATTTTAACAGTTGTCCCTAATAATGAGGAGGATCATAATCAAGGAATTCAATCTGTTATTAATCATATAGGGCCCCCACAGTTTGAAATCTCTCAGAAAATATAGACTAAATCCAAAATATCCAAAGATACCCCTAGGGCTAACTCAACAGTTTCTCCTATTCATACGGCTGCCGTGTCCAGTCCAGATTATAACGCAAGAATGTCATCTCTTCGTTCAATCTTCTTTAACAAATGTCCATCGCATGGCTGTTAGTCCTATGAAAATAAATCAGCATGCTCAGGAAAATAGGATGAAAGAAGATAGCACAATATCCCAGAAACAAGATCAGTTGCATGGCACATTTCATAAAACTGGTCCAGATATAACAGCTGCTAACAGAAGTGACATCAAAAATTCAGAAATCCCAATCATTTCTACGTGTATGGAGGTGGATAGAGTTCACCATGAAGATTGTTCAAGAATGGAGGAGGCAAAAACCTCGGAGTCTTGCGATCACCATAGTCTTTAATGAATTTATTCTTCTGGAATTGTAGGGGAGCAGTGAAACCCCAGTTTCAAAAATTGCTTTCTCTATTTACTAAAAAGTATAAGCCTTGTATTGTGGTGATTCTAGAACCTCGTTGCAGTGGTCAAAAAGCTTCTGACATTATCCGAAAATCTGGGTTTAAACATGCATTTGTTAGAGAGGCATAAGATTACTCAGGGGGTATTTGGATCCTATGGAATGATGAGGCTGGTCTTATTGAAATTGTTGATCACAAGAAACAATTTGTTTATTTTAAAGTCCAGAATTCTCATGTTCTTTTTTTCTTGCACAACAGTTTATGCAAGTCCTAGGGAAGAAATTAGAAAGTATCTATGGGATGATCTGCTAAACATTAGTCTCCAATGCAATGGGTCGTGGTTGGTGGCTGGAGATTTTAATGAAATAGAAACCAAGATTTAGGGTGCTTTGAGATTTTAATGATCTTGGAGGCTCAGGTCCTTGGTTTACATGGAAGGGTCCGAAATTTTTACATCTTGATCGTGTTTTTAAGAGGCTGGATCGAGCCTGTGCTAATGCAAGTTGGAAGACTACCTTTACAGATGCTGGAGTTAGGGTGCTTCCAAGGATTTATTCTGATCATAGTCCCATTTTGGTCTACTTGACTAACTTGGACACAGATTGGAAAAAACGTCTCTTTCGCTTTGAGATTGCATGGATGGAGCATTATAACTTTAAACATTTTTTGGCTAGGTGCTGGAATGATGTGAAAGACACGAGATCGAACTTGCACGATCTGACTCCAAATTTAAAAAAATGGAACAAGGTAGCCTTTGGCAACATATTCAAAAGGAAGACTAACTTATTGCATAGTATTGAAGAAATTCAAAAACATGTTGATTATCATACCAATTTGTCCCTCCAATCTAGAGAAAAGGAAGTTAGGAAGGACCTTGATGCGGTTCTCATTCAAGAGGAAATCTTATGGTTTCAAAAAGCCAGGGTGAAATGGATAAATGATGGGGATAGACACACAAAATTCTATCACATTAAAACAGCTACTAGAAGAAGTTCGAACAGGATCTATGAGCTAAAAAATTCTGATGGGATTTAGGTTAAGGATGCTAGACAACTTCATCAATTGGTAACAGATTTCTATAGTAACTTATTTGGTGAGGAAGTCCTTAACCGTGATTGGGTGAAAACAAAGACTACTTGGCCCCTTTTGCATGATGATCTTTTGGCAAATCTGACTCGTAATCTTTCGGATGAAGAAATTTTAAAAGCAGTTTTCAGTATCAATGGGTCAAAAGCTCAAGAGGAAGATGGATTTCCAGCTGCCTTTTGTAACACCCCGTGTTAACCCGATTTGTTATCATATCATCATATTAAGCCACGCTTAATTTAAAAATGCGAAATATCTTTTTCTTTTCAATTATGACGTCATTATCATTAGCTAAGTTGAATTACTTAATTCATTTCATAAAACATCGCCTGTATGTAAATTGCAAAACACAGCTAACTGAAATACCTAAATATATAAATAGCATAAATGTGTCTCTAGTCACGGAACTACAACACGTAGACCGGACAACCCTGATAGTTTATACAACTCAAGCAAAAGGGTACAAACATCAAAACGGCATGGACAAACCCCATGCTCGCCAAATAAGGCAACACGCCCAACAAGAGTCTCAATCATAACATCATGAAGCTAAAAGCATAAAAGGCGACAGTCAATATCCAGCATATGGCTAGCCTATTTGAGTTCCCCATTCAGCCATAAAATCCTTTCCTAAAATCAAGGACATGATTATGATAAGATGCTAATTGAATTCAAATTCAAGTCTAGCTCTTATATTCTCCTTTTGTTATGAAACAAACTACTATAGTCAATTCAAATTCAAATATTTAAATTCAAAATTTAAATTATGAAATTAAAAATTAGATAATTAATTTAACTATTTAAATTAATTAATAATGACTTGGACTATCCAAGTCCATTATCACCATCCATGCGCCTCATTCCTTCTTAGGTAGGCTTCCAAACTTCTTCTTGAGCTAACAACCATTATTAGGCCCAAAACCTTTAATGCTATAATGTCAAGACAATAAGGTATTAGTGTGTGATCCATTAGGTCCAACATAGCCACTGACATAAATGGGCTTGGACTCAATAAGACCACAACCCACTTAATGACAACACAGAGCACTAGCAATGCTTTGTTGCCCCAGAGCTAGTTAGGTTAATGACATAATCATCCTATTAAATATATTTGGTTACTGTATGTATTTCTTTTCGTCTTGGTTACCTTCCTATTAAACCTAGGGTGAGGAAACTTATCAACCCTTGCAGTTTACTGACTCTAACGACAGATCATCTCATGATCTCCTTTACAATGCATAGATTCCCAAGTCATGTAAATATCATCCCGATTTCTCCGGTTTACAGATAACCTAATCTCTCACAGAGATTTGACGAATTCTTTCAGGACATGCCCAAAGGTATACCTATGAATCTCCATGTTTCAGGCAGACGAGGTATACAATCAAAACATGCCTTCTAGAACACAGTCTAGGCGAAAACTTCTGGTCTAAGGAAAGACACACCCAAATAATAAGAGACTGCTCTAATGATACTATCTATAAGATTTCCTCATAGAGTCTCTTTTCCGGGGCTGTTCAGTGCGAGCTACACCCTTATAAATCCACCCACGACTTTAGCTAAGACATCTCTCTATATGTCTGTAGCTCATGAGGTCTCTACCTTGTAAGCAGTGTTAGTTTTACCCAAGATTACTGATCCTCATTTTCAGTGTCTCTAGACTAGGAACATAAAATTAGGAATAAACATTTGGTATCCTTGAATCCTCCTGATCGTGATCTCATCACAGATACTCAAGAGATACTTATTCTATTCCATGGGGTTTATCTAGTTACTCATATAATATATTAACAATTATATCGAGACAAAATATGAAACAGGATAAAGAGTGCTTATGATTTATTTGCGACAATATAAAAAGTGCACATATGTCCTAATCTAATCAAAAGATTGTCTCTAGGACATCCATATACTAACAAGCTCCCACTTGGCCTAGAGCCAATCAGACCTAAGACGTATACCCAAAGCCTCATAATGACTATCATGCTTTCTCTGAGAAACCGCCTTCGTCAGATAATCGGCTAGGTTATCATCAGTGGGAACATAATCCATCTTTACATCCATCCTATCAATGATTTCTCTAATAAGGTAATATCTGCGGAGCACATGTTCAGATCTTTAATGAGACCTAGGTTTCTTTGACTGCGCAATGGCTCCAGTGTTGTCGCAAAGCAACTGTATGGGCTCATCCACACTTGGCACCACCCTTAGTTCAGATATGAACTTCTTGATCCACACGGCCTCCTTAGCCGCTTCTGAAGCAGCTATGTATTCAGCTTCAGTCGTTGAATCTGTTGTAGTCTCCTGCTTGGAACTCTTCCAAGACACTGCCCCACCATTTAAGGTGAATATGAATCCTGACTGTGACTTGCAGTCATCTTTGTCACTCTAAAAGCTGGCATCAGTAAATCCTATCACTGAAAGCTCATCCACCCCACCATAGACCAGAAACGCATCCTTAGTTCTTCTCAAGTACTTAAGGATGGTTTTGACTGCTGTCTAGTGACCTTCTCCAGGGTATGTCTGGTATCTGCTCGTAATGCTCAAAGCATATGAGACATCTGGTCTCGTACATATCATGACATACATGATGGATCTAATAGCCGAAGCGTATGGAATTCCACTCATGCGATCTTTCTCAGGCTGTGACTTAGGACACATAGCCTTGGAAAGATGTACCCCATGACTGACGGGAAGAAAACCCCTTTTCGACCCTTCCATGCTAAACCTCTTTATCATCTTGTGAACATACGTGGATTGAGATAAACCCAGCAGCCTCTTAGATCTATCTCTATAGATCTTTATACCAAGTATAAAGGCCGCTTCTCCCAAATCCTTCATGGTGAAGCTTTCTGAAAGCCAGTCTTTAGTTGTTTGTAATGAGGTGATGTCATTTCCTATTAACAATATGTCGTCTACATAAAGTACCTGGAAAATGACATTACTCCCACTAACCTTCTTGTAAACACAAGGTTCGACTTCGTTCTTGATGAAACTGTTACTCCTAATGACTTCATCAAAACGAATATTCCAACTCCGTGATGCTTGTTTTAGCCCATATATCGACCTTTGCAGTTTGCATACCATATGCTCTTGGCCTTTGGTTTCAAAACCTTCAGGTTGTGTCATATACACTTCCTCCTTCAAGAATCCATTCAAAAAGGCGGTCTTGACATCCATTTGTCAAATCTCATAGTAATGATATGTTGTTATGGAAAACATGATCCTAATAGATTCGATCATGGCAACTGGTGAGAAAGTCTCATCATAGTCAACTCCTTGTCTTTGACGATATCCCTTCGCAACCAACCTAGCTTTGTAGGCTTGAACGTTGCCATTTGCATCAATCTTTCTCTTAAAGACCCACTTATTACCGATAGGAACCATTCCTTGCGGTTTTGGTACCAAGGTACATACCTTGTTTTGATACATCGAATCTATTTCAGATTCCATGGCTTCTAGCCATTTAGAAGAGTCAACATCCTTGACTGCCTCCTCTTAGTTACTTGGTTCATCATCCTCTACGGTTTGTTGATTCTCAATCACAAACCCATACCTCTCAGGTGGATGGATGACCCTAATAGACCTACGGAGTTGTGTGTTTACTTCTCCATTGGAGAACGTCGCCTGCAGAGCAGACTCAGGTTCTTTAATCTGTTCATGTCGTCCTTGACCTTCTTCAAGATCAACCTTACTCCCACTGGCTCTTTGAGAGATCAAATCTTTCTCAAGGAACTCAGCATTCTTGGACACAAACACCTTGTGTTCATCCAAGGAGTAAAAGTAGTATCCCTTAGTACCTTTGGGATACCCCACAAATAGACTTTTAGTACTCTTAGCACTAAGCTTGTCTGATGCCAACGTTTTGACATATGCTGGCGATCCCTATACCCTGAGGTAACTCAGGTTAGGTCTCTTACCATTTCATATCTCATATGGTGTGGCCTGAACAGATTTAGACGGTATCCTATTTAGAAGGTATGCCACCGTGTCTAAGGCATATCCCCAAAATGATTTTGGAAGTTGAGTCTCACTCATCATAGACCTGACCATGTCTAACAAGGTCTTGTTTCTCCTTTCGGAGACACCATTTTGGTGTGGTGTGTAAGGTGCAGTAAGCTGCGAGAGAATTCAATTTTCTCTCAGATAATCCTGAAACTCATGGCTCAGATATTCACCACCACGATCTGATCGCAATGTCTTAATCATCTTGCCACGTTGTTTCTCTACTTCATTCCTATACTCTTTGAACTTTTCATAGGCTTCGAATTTATGTCTCATCAGGTACACAGACCCAAATCTTGATTTATCATCGGTAAAGGTAATGAAATAGGAGTATCCTCTTCTAGCCTATGCAGACATTGGGCCACAAACATCAGAGTGAATCGGTTATAATAACTCACTAGCCCTATGACTTTCAAGCCCTTTGGGCTTTTGACGAGTCATTTTCCCAGCTAGACAAGATTCACATTGTCCATAGGATTCCAAATCCATGGAATCTAGGTATCCATTTGCATGCATCCTAGACAATCTTGTTTCATTTATGTGCCCTAGTCTACAGTGCCAAAGATAAGATTGATTATCTGTCCTAGGTCGTTTCACATTTACATTGAGCACTTTAGTTCCCATTTCCAAAACATATAAGCTATTTATTAAAGAAGCAGTACCAAAAACAATATCATTCAAAATGATAGAAAATGTACCATTCCTAATAGTGAAAGCAAAACCATCTCATTCCAAACAAGAAATAGAAATAATGTTTCTAGAAATGCTAGGAACATAAATACAATTATTCAAATGCAATAAAAGGCCCGTAGGCAAAATGAGGTCGGTATCTCCAACAGCATGAGCAGCACCTCTTGCTCCATTACCAACGCGGAGGTCCACTTCGTTCTTCTCCAATCCCCTGGGGTTCTTAAGCACCTGCAACACATTGCAGATATGAGAACCACAACCGATATCCAATACCCATGAAGTCGGATTAGCACAACAATTTATCTCAATCATGTAAATACTTGAGGTAGAAGCATCACCATGCTTCTTGTCCTTCACACTCTTCAGGTAGTCTGGACAATTCCTCTTCCAATGGCCATTCTTGCCACAATGGAAGCACACAACATCGCTTTTGTCCTTGGGTGCACTCTTACCCTTCTTTTTGCCTATCTTTTTTTTGGGTTTTCCTTTGGGCTTAAGGGAGTTGCCTTTAGCAGGCTCCTTGCCCTTACCCTTGGCCTTATTAGGCCCACCAATCAGAAGAGCTTGTGTCTTATCTTTCTTGATAGAGACTTCAACAATTGTTAACATACTTAACAACCAGGAAAGCTCACAAGCATCCCATGCATGTTGTAATTCATAATGAATTGACTGAAGGAAGGTGGAAGTGAGGTGAGGACTAAGTCATTACTTAGCTCGGCATCCATCACGAAGCCTAGATTTCCTAGCTTCTCAATGAGCCCGATCATCTTAAGAACATGACTGCTCACAGAGATGCTCTCAGACATCGTGCATGAGAACAATTCTCTAAAGGCCTCATACCTTTCATGCCTGCCTTTAATATCATACAACTCCTTGAGATGCAAAATAATAGAGGGAGCATCCATATGCTCATCCTACTTTTGCAGTTCAGGCAACATGGATGCCAACATAATGCAGACTGCCATCACATTGTCATCCATGTGCTGTTTATGAGCTTCGAAATCGAAACTTTCATAATCAGCTTCCCCTTCCTTAGGAGCTACGGGTAAGTCACCTTCTAGGACATATGCAATTTTCTCGGCCCTAAGAACAATTCTCAGGTTTCGATACCAGTCCATAAAGTTTGAACCGGTCAGTTTGTTCGTATCGAGTATAGAGCGCAGTGACAGTGGATTAGTCATACTAAAACTGAAAAATATGTAAAGATAAATTAATTAATATATATTGTCATGAAATAAGAACAAATTATTAAAGACTTTAAATAATATGCCCCTCCCACTATTTTATCTAAGTCAATGACCCTTAAAATCTGACTTAGGGTTATTCTACTTTTAGATTTTACCTTAGTGGGATTTTAAGAGTACGATTATTTATTTTTAACCCTCGTCTCAGACCGCAATATTAAATTAAATAATGGGTTGATCCTTATCAACAATATCTCATACTTTCTCTTAACATTAGGTTGACAACTCCTTGTCACTTAGTGGTGTGTCTCATGCAACCAACCTAGCACTATTACCCTAAGCACATAAGCCCGGCTGAGCCTGCAACTCATGCACTCAGTTAAGCACTAACCAGCATCCTAAGTGTCTTACACTTCTAATACTTCTCTCACTCAACGAAATAGTGGGTCCCAACTGAGTTGTGGAGCACCACTATTTAAAGGAGGTTTGAGTAATATTGGTGGTGGGAGGTAATCATGCGCTTAATAATTGATTCCTTTAAGTGTTCCTTTTATTTAGGATTTACTAAGTATCAATATATGATGACGGAAATAAAAGAAAAGGAATAGGAATAAATATAAATAATTGTAACTATCTATAATGAAAGAACGTGATTTGGAAAGGTAGTTGAAATTTGTAATTTCAAGAAGCATAAAACTCGATTGGGCGGAGATTCCAACGGCTCAACTTAGATTGCAAATAATCGAATTAAATACTCTCATTACTTTTGTGAATAATCCACACGTTTTTAGTCGATGCAATAATTACACGATATAATTTTGTACCACCTAGGCACCTACTATAATGCTTCAACACCCAATCCCTACTCCTCATAATCCCATTACCCCATATGCAACAATGCCTCAACATCCAACTATACCAACATCCAACTATACTTTTAAATGAATGCATCTAATTTGACAACATACTGTTTGGAATGGTCTTACAATTAAACCACGTGAATAAATACTTCAAATATCCCTTTGATTTTGTTATTTGTAAAAATTATATAAGATTTATACATAAAATTAAGATAAGTATATATATTTTTTGAAAAAAAAAAGTTAAAATCGAAAAATAATATATAAATAGTAGTAATCTTATGTAATTTTTAATGTATATATATACATATATGTATGTATGTATGTATGTATGAGACCAATCAAAGAAAAGAATCCTTAACTTTGCTTTGTTAAGAAAGTTATAAAATTCTTTTTGAATTTCTGTTAATTCCCTTATAATTTTGAAAGAACCATTCTCTGAGCAGTTCGATCCTTATAATTAAATTCTTTCCTAAGGAATTCTTTATCTTTTATGAACTCAGATAACTTCATAAGATTTATTCATAGAGGAGTAGGTTAGAGATTGAATTAATTTATTTTCATCTTCTTCGTCCTTTTGATAAGCTAGTTTAGTAGGAATAGAAGATGTATCTAATCCTTGAAGATGAAGATTAATCCTGTTGGGTTCAGAGATTGTAGAAATACCATAAGGGGTGCGGAAAGGCGGCAAAAGAAAAGAAAATGACATAAGAGCAGAAAAAGGAAAGCAGCAACGCTGACAAATTGCTTAAATGTATATTAAGATGGAGTACTTGAAATATAATCCCCAAACAGGTTGAGATAACATCTCAATAAACCTAAGGTTCCTGGAGAATTTCTCCACCCCATGAGTTCACTTCTTGCATGAAAAGTAAGTACATATGGTATACAGAACATCATATAGGCAGAGTGTTAAGTGTCAATTATACCATGTCTCTAGGACCAAAAATATGCTAAATAATGTTAAAAGTGGTCAATGACATGGTAAATATTGTAAGATGCAAAAGACGTTTTTAGTTTTCATGTTTGATATGATTCTGACTTAAAATTATATCGGTTTCTTGTTTAAATTGCTAAATCAGAGCATTGACGGATCAAGGAAATTGAAGGAAGCCAAGACTCAAATCAAACGGAAGTCTAATGACTGATTTCACGTTGAATCTCATTAAGTTTCTCGTTACAGCTAGTTATTAGGCAAGAAGACAAAAAATAGCCAATTTTACAAGTCTGCTCGACGGTTTGCTCGACTAGGTGAGAAAACTAGCGAGTTGGTCAAGTTATCTCGCCAAAATGCTCGACTCAGCGAGCATATGAGCGAGCAACGTTGAAAAGAAAGCCCGTGGATCTTTTTATAAAAAGAGGAACGAAAGAGGGCTTTGGCAATCAGACTTTTTGCACGATTTGGGGAGAAAGAAAGAATGATTCAAGGTTGATAACGCAAAGGAAGGAACGAAGCTTCACCGTGGAGATCGTCAATTGAATTTTTCTTATGAAATTTTTTAGTTTTACATCTTTTGTTTTAGTTTGCCTAACTATATCAGGCTAGGTTTTCTTGTAGTTTGGGATATGGATTTGACGTAAATCTTTATTTTGATTTAATTTCTTTTCAATAATAATCTATCTCAAATTATTTGTGTTTACCTTGATTTATATATTTAAATTCGTGTATATCCTGATCAATCATATAGGAATAAAGAGGATTAGGATTCACAATCGATATATTGGGATTTTAGCCTAGATAAGGGTAGAACACCAATTATTGCATGTTCTAGACATAGCCTTGTAGGAATTGAAAACTTGTGTAATTCATTGTGTTTAAGGCTTAATCTAGATGGGATTTCTAAGACATTAGAATTCCAATTAGGTTAAAATATTAAAAAACTAAAACATTAGGATTTAACCAATTAATTATGAGATGATGTATTGTTTGAAACATTTAGGATATAGAGTTCTTGAATTGAGTTAAATCACTTAAAGGGGTCAGAGGTGAAATAAACCCTAACTGCAGTTGTCATTATTGATTTTAAATCCACTTCTTAATTACCTGAATTTTGTTCTTTGAAATAGGTTACACCTTAGCAGTTGTTTTCCCTTTTAATTTCTCTTCCATCACTTAAATATTACTCTTCCAAACCATCTTTGATTTGTTCAAATTAAGAGGAACAATAAAAATAATGTTTGAAGTCCCTAATCCTCATGGGAACGATAATATCTCATCATTTTATTACTTTTGCGACCGATATACTTGTCGTGAGTGCAATACTAAGGTAACATAAAATTGATTTAAAATGTGCACCAAGTAAACTAGGACCTTCCAATGAGTCGTACCTCAAAGTGTATGTCCGAGACTTCCAAGGTCTGTATATCTTAGGATAAAATCTCCAATGCAAGTCCTCCGTAAGTATGTTCAAATGGTCAAAGAACTAAATAATCAATTTCGTGTTTAATTATATATTAGTCCGTACACTAACTATACAATCTAGCCCTCTATGCTTATGCATTGGTCCGTACATCCCTACACAACAATTCTATAGGAATGTAACTATACTATATAACTAACATACTAACAATCATCCAAACATAACCATTGTTCCCAAAGGAACATGGTGGAACAACAAAAGGGATAAATCCCCAAGATCTAAGAGTTTACCTTTGACGTTCTTTTCTTTAATAGATTTCTTCAAGCTCAAGTAATCTACTCAATAATCTTTCACACCAATACCACATATTTAAAGGATGCAAGTGTGATCAATATATCATAAAAAACCACATATCAAGCTACTAACTACAATTTCACCAAGAAATCACATTAGTAACTTACCTTATGATTGGACTACTCAAGAATCCAAGTCTTGATCTATGGTATAATCCAATGCTTGATCCTCCACCAAGATATCACTTGGTTGGCGCCAAAAACTTGTTGCCTTGCTAACAGTTGTTCAAGTAATGCGCGCAAGTATACGCGACAACAAGTAATATAGGGCTTTTGTGAGTCCCATTAATCATTCCCACAAGGATCTTTGCGTTTTAACTTGAAATAAATGGTAATTGCTAAAAGAACTAAAAATAAAAACAAATGAAATTAAATGCTGCTACTTTTCTCAACTAAAGAACAGAAAATGTTTTTGTAGTGATTTTCTCTTTTTAAAACGATGATTTAGTTGGTGACAGATTCTTTGACTACTGCTTAGAAAAATGACTTAACTAGAATACTTGTAAAATAGTTTTGCTATGGTTTACTTCTAAGTTTAGAAACAGAAGAATAAATTCAGGTTTTGACAAAAAATTAACAAGTGACAAAAATTGGTTTTAAAATCAGTATTTGGAAATGAGTTGGGTTTCAATTTCCCCTTCCCTCACTTGTCATTGGGATGCTTTAACAAAGAACAAAAAATTGTTCCAGCTTAACGAAAATATTAAGGTAATTGTTGTTTCCCAACAACAATTTTCTTCCACTGACAACAATTGGCATATCCCTATGACACTGTTGTCATAGGATCTTGAGGAACCATTTTCACAAGTTACATGGGGGTAACTTCATCCCTGAAGCCATACCCATTGAGAGAGATTTTTCTCTCAACTTTCCATGTGCTCACAGTGGGGTCTAATGTGAATTATTTCCCAATAATCTCACACGACTCAGAGTTGACTATGTGTGATCATCACAAAATCAAACTCAGCAATAAACATGCACAGTAAACAAGATGAAAACAACCATGTAAACATTAAAACATCATCCAATAACAGTGAGTTCCGGGTACTTTTGCAACCCAACTCTCAGAAAAATTAGCTCATCACCACAGGTTGATGAGCTAAAATACAGCAAGCGTTCACAATAAAAGACAGAAACTTTTAAAAGATACTAGAAATAAAAACTCAGGAACTATCAACAGCCGATAGTCCTGAACCAAGTGCTCATAAAATTTACAAACAGATTACTAAAATAAAATCAGAAAACAGTAGCATGAAAAATAACCTAAAGAGCAAAAATAAAAATTATCTCAGAACAGAAGAGAGGTGGGGAGAGATAGATCGATCCTCACATAAAAACTTCATCCCTCCTTTATAGCTGCTCCAAAATCGTCCCCTCCAACGTACGCTCCTCGCTCCTTTTGATCGTGGGTGTCTCCTTGCACGATTCCGCAACGCACCTCAAAAAGTAACCCTTTCCACTAACGACCTCCAGCTCATCAACTCTTTTGGATTTTTCTGGATTGGTCCAAGAATTGGTTAGGGTTTGTGTAGGTTGGTCCGGTTCAGAAACTGAACCGTGGTGGAAGGCTAGGGTTCTTGTCTAGGGATGGTGAATCGGTTCAGTTGCTCGATTTTCAGAAGAGACCGTGATGGGTGGTGAGGTCGTGCGGTGGGTTAGCTGATGGTGGGTCTGCTAGGGTTTTTCTTCTTTTCCTTGTCTTTTCTTCTTGATTATGACTTGCCTCTTCATTTCTTATCTTTCATTCTTTTCTTCTTTTGGGCCGCTGATTGCTTATGGCCCAACTTTCCTTTTTCTTTTCTTCTTGATTCTGACTTTCTTCACCCACTTTCGGGCTTCTGAAAAAAAAATGACTGGCCCATTTTTTTTTTCATTCGCTTAGGAAAATAATACCAATTGGGCCTGAAACATAAAAATTCAGCCCATTAACATTCTAAATCAGAAATCCTCATTTCAATGCAATAATTGGGGTTATTATGAACAAAGATAGTCTTTTCATTCCATTTTATCATCAAATCACATGCTCTAAGTCACAATCCATGGACTTATCACACCCCCAAACTTAAGGTTTTACTTGTCCGCAAAGAACAAATTCATTGCAACACCACAAAATTTTCTTCAAAACAGTTCCTTAACAACAAGCAAATCTTTCATTTATCATAAAACATGCTTCCAAAAAAAATTCTCATGATCTAGATTTTCAGTCAAACACACAACTTTGAATGACCACACCCAAATATTCACATCTTTTTTTTTTCACAACAGTGTAAAACAGACATCAGATCTTAACTTTCACTAAAGGACATGCAATTAACCCAGCTGAAGTTTATGCATTAATCAGAAAAAAGGATTGCAGTTTAAAGCATACAAACAATTTCAATGATTTTAATAACAAAGAAGACCGTGACTCATTATGTCATAATATAGAGAACTACATCTTCACAAAAGGCAAATGAGAATGGCAAAAACTCTCTCCTCACATATTTTAATCACTCAATAGTGCAGGGAGCTGTTTTATCCCTCACCCTTACTGGGAATAGCTTCAACATAGGCTTGACAAGCTGCTTTGGCATTTGGATGACACACAAATGAGACTTCAATCAGAGGGGCTTTATGGGTTGTATCTGGGCTTGGATCAAGGTTAGAAATGTATGGGTGAATGGCTAACTCAGCTATGATGGACAAAGGGTGCCATCAGACAACTTAACTAGACATTTCCATGGCTGCAAAAAAAAATTATTCTCTTGTACTCTTTTTCTTCTTCTTTTTTTTTTTCTTTCTTTGACAACATTCTCTTTTTCTTGTTTTTTATGGTGTACAATCACATCCTTTTCTCTTTCTTTACTATCAGCCATGGAATTGAATTTACTTAACAAATGCAATGCAACTTCACAAAAATTTTGTTCCATCATAACTAAGTGGGACCGTGGTCATTGGATGGGGAAAGAATTTGAGGGAGTAAAAAAAATCCAGCTACAGGCTCAAAGTGGGTTAATCAAAGGCCAAAAGTTAAATGTTGGCTTTTTTTTTAGGCTAAATGGGTTAATCAGAAGAAAGTTTGCCCTCTTCATCTTAAAGCTTACTTGTGCCTCAACTAATTACCTAGCATCAAATCAAGTTCTGTCTCTTCTACCCCAGAAAGGAACTTCACAAGAAAAAATCAACTGTTTAGGATTCAAATTCTCACTAGGCTAGGCTCAATCACCACTCACTTGCCTCTTGTTCCAACTTCATTCTCAGCCTTATTCCTTTTAGCTCTCAGTCTCCCAATGTTATTATCTCACTGCCCTCATTCACTTGTCCACTTCCATCACACTTTTCACAAAAATTTCCTTCTCTTTCCTTACAAAAATAATCAATCCAATCTTCTCATTAACTTTCCAAACAACTGCTGAATTCTTTGCAAGTCCTTCCTTACTAATTTACTTTAAACCGCAAACAACCAAATAAACAGAAAACTTCCTACAACTCTAAAAAAAAAACACAGCAAATCATCAAAGCAAAGAAACTTTCTCAAGAACAAACATGGTTCACCAGCAAACATGGTTCAACAATAGAGTAATCTCCCCCAAACTTATATTCAACAGTGTCCTCACTGTTGTGCCTCATATAAGTTATACAAACAATTTTTTTTTTTTTTGCAAGTATGGTTAGTGTAACCTGAGGCCAGAAGAAGTTCTGGCCTAATCCTCCATATAATCTGAGTCCTCAGACTCAGATTTTTCAGAACCCTCAGAAGCAGATGGGGTCAGGATCTTGTCCTCCTCATCAGTCTCCTCAATCTCCTCAAGAATGGGCTCAATCTTTGAGCGAGGCCTTCCTCTTTTCTTTGAAGATGAAGTGTGTACAGGTTGAGCAGCAGGTGTGGCTTCAGCAGATGGAGCAGATTGTGCTCCTTGAGTTTCAGCACGAGCTTGAAATAGCTGCTGGACCTGTGGATCATTATAAATGGAAACTGGAGGAAAAGTGAGACCATGAGGGAAAATAGGCATTGCAGGGAAAATAACAAAATTGTTTCTAAAAAATTCATTCATCATTCTATCTCTCTCATTAACATAGGTATAAAACCTTGCTTGTTCATTCAAAACTCCAAAAAATTGCTCATAATATTTCTTGAATACAAATCAGTGTTGTTATAATCCTCCCTTAACTCTTTCATCATGGTGTACATCCATGTGAGGTCATTATGCAGCCACCCTGGATGAGCAAAATCTATTTTGGGGCTGGCTGCATAAGCTTCTTCATTAAAAGGAGAGGGAGGGGAAGGGGATTCATAACGTTTGGTCGAAGGACCTTCACTTGAAGCTCTTTTTTGTTTACTGCCCTTAGGTTCTTCCCTAAGAACAGCTTTTCCCTTTTTGGAAACATTATATGTAGTTTGAGGTGCAGCGTGCAAAACCTCCTTCACAAATTCCTTTTCAGGAACTGTTTTAATCCCCCTTTTTAGCTTAGAAATACAAACAAAGTTTATCATTTCTTTAACATGGCACATTTTATCCGAAGGGTTATCTACCTCACCCTTGGATTTACATAATCCGGTAATGAAACTAGGGTACCACAATTTCCCTTTCCTATGAGATGCACACTCACCAATTCCCTTTTGAATAAGAAGGGCTGCATCTACTTTCTTTCCCGTCAGTAGACACCATAGCAAAATAGCCCTATCTTTGGTCACTAAATGGACGTGAGAAGTTGGAAGAAGTCTTGCTCGGATAAAGTGGTACCACACCTGGGCTTTTTCTAACAAATGTCTTTTTGAAATGGTGTGGTTTTCTTTGTTAACCTCCCATTGTGTCCCTGGGACAGCAATGGTGAGCAAGACTTCCTGCAAAAAAGAATGGTCAGACTTCTTTTTGAACACCTTATATTCATCAATGGAATTGGGGAGAGCATAGTATGCTCTCACAGCTTTTGGCCCATATGAGACCTTCACTCCTCTGCAAACAACTTATGTTTGCTTTTTATCAGTCACCTCAGCATAGAATTCCTGCACTATAGTGATGTTAGCTGCATTCTGAGGGTGCAAAAAGAATTGCTCCCAATGTTGGGCTTTCATCACTTCATAGACGTAAGGAGGATAATTATTGTGCCCCTCAAATCCCTTATCTGGAATGGGGTCCCTATGTTTCATTACTTCCTCAAACCTCTGCAGAACATGTGCAGATGTGAAAGATGTGATAGAATGACTCTCTGGGTCATTTGTGGAGTGTTGGACATCTGGTGTAGATGATCCCCCACTCCTCAAGTTCTTCCTCACCATAGGTACTGGCTAAAAATTAGAATTAAAAGACAAATTACTAAAAGTAAAAACTAAACACAGAGTAAAAGAGAAAGAGTAAATAGCACCAGTAGTGATAAAGACCCCCAAACTTAAATCTGAGTAGTTATGGCAAACACCTGCCAAAACATAAAAAAAAAATAATTTTGTTAGTAACAAAATGGAAAGTAAGCTGAATATATATATATATATATATATATATATATATATATATATATATATATATATTTTGTTTTTTTTTTTTTTCAGAAAAATTAAAAAAAAAACAGATAAGAAATCAACAACTCAGAATAGTAAAGAAAGAAACGAAAATTGAAATTCAAACAAAACAAAACATGCTAATTTTAAAGTCTTGAGCTTGACTTTTTGTCACTGTGTTTGTTTTTACGAAGGGGCATGGTCACATAGAGAGATTGAAATAACAGCTCTCTCTATAGATTCTCCAAAATAGTGTTTCAATCTTTGCCCATTAACAGTGAATTTTCTACCATCTTTCTCACTTAAGATGTCTACAGCTCCATGAAAATGTACCTTAATGACCTTAAATGGACCAGACCACCTAGATTTTAACTTCCCAGGGAAAAATTTTAAACGTGAATTAAAAAGCAATACATGTTCCCCCACTGCAAACTTCCTATCTAAAATTTGCTTATCATGCCATCTCTTCATTTGTTCTTTGTACAACTTGGCATTTTCATAAGCATTTAACCTGAACTCATCCATTTCATTGAGTTGAAGAAGGCTCTTTTCTCCGGATGTAGTGGCATCAACATTTAGTTGTGTGGTAGCCCAATATGCCTTATATTCAAGCTCTAAGGGTAGATGGCAATTTTTGCCAAAAATTAGCTTGTAAGGAGAGCAGCCTAAAGGTGTCCTATAAGTTGTCCTATAAGCCCACAAAGAGTCATCTAACTTAAAGGACCAGTCCTTCCTTGAAGGATTCACAACCTTCTCTAAAATCCTCTTAACTTCCCTATTAGTGACTTCCACCTGCCCACTTGTTTGTGGATGGTAAGCAGTAGACACTTTGTGCTTAACTCCATATTTAGCCAAAAGAGCTTCAAATTGTCTACTAGCAAAGTGCTTACCTCCATCACTTATAATGGCTCTTGGAGTTCCAAATCGGGTGAAAATATTCTTTTTCAAGAATTTAATCACCACCTTGGAATCATTTGTGGGTAAGGCAACAGCCTCCACCCATTTGGAAACGTAGTCTACAGCAACCAATATATATTGGTTTCCAAAAGAGGGTGGAAAGGGGCCCATAAAATCTATGCCCCATACATCAAAGAGTTTAATCTCCAGAATAGGTTTCAAAGGCATTTCATGCCTTCCAGAAATGTTGCCAAGTCTTTGGCACCTATCACACTTATGGACAAAAGAATTTGCATCCTTAAACACAGTTGGCCATTAAAGACCGGACTGCAGCACCTTTGCTGCTGTCCTCATGCCACCAAAGTGACCACCATATGGTGAGTCATGACATTGCCTAAGGATGTCCTCTTTTTCTTCTTCTAAAATACATCTCCTAATGATCTGGTCAGCACACTTTTTAAACATATAAGGTTCATCCCACAAATAAAACCTGCTATCATGTACCAATTTTTTTCTTTGTTGGTAACTCAGCTCCTTAGGCAATTCCCCACTAACTAGATAATTAGCTATGTCAGCATACCATGGGATGGTATTAGTGGTAACTAAGAATAGTTGCTCATCAGGGAAGGTTTCTCTAATGGGTTGTTCCACTACCTTTTCATCCTGCTGCCCTTCATTAAGCCTAGATAAGTGATCAGCCACTTGATTTTCGGTTCCCTTCCTATCCTTAATCTCCATATCAAACTTTTGAAGGAGAAGAACCCATCTAATCAACCTAGGCTTGGAGTCTTTCTTTTCCACCAAATATTTTATGGCAGAATGGTCAGTATACACAGTGACCTTGGTGCCTACCAAATAGGACCTAAATTTATCAAAGGCAAACACCACAGCTAACAGTTCCTTTTCAGTCACTGTATAGTTCAATTGGGCTCTATTTAAGGTTCGACTGGCATAGTAAATAGAGTAGAAAACTCTATTTTTCTTTGCCCTAAAACAGCCCCCACTGCCCAATCACTTGCATCACACGTTAATTCAAAGGGCAGTGACCAGTCAGGGGCTATTGTGATGGGAGCAGAAATTAATTTCTGTTTTAGCTCTTCAAAGGCTTTATTACAAGCCTCATCAAAATGGAATGGAGTGTTAATTTCCAGCAAATAACTAAGAGGCTTAGAGGTTTTGGAAAAATCTTTAATAAATCTCTTATAAAAACCAGCATGCCCAAGGAAAGACCTTATCCCCTTTATGTTAACAAGGGGTGGCAATTTTTCAATTTGGTCTATCTTGGCTTTATCAACCTCTAACCCAGCCTTGGATATTCTATGTCCCAATATAATGCCTTCTTTCACCATAAAATGGCACTTCTCCCAATTTAGGACTAGATTGGTCTCCTCACATCTCTCAAGGACTTTTCCCAAATTTCCGAGACACTCATCATAAGAGTCCCCAAAGACACTGAAGTCATCCATGAAGACTTCCACAAACTGTTCTATCATGTCAGTAAAGATGGCCATCATGCACCTTTGAAAGGTGGCTGGTGCATTGCACAGCCCAAAAGGCATTCTCCTAAAAGCAAAGATGCCATAAGGACAAGT